>NC_051432.1:1062954-1082151 GCF_001649575.2 Kryptolebias marmoratus
AGAAACTTTTTGGTGACTGTTTTGACCCTGGACTGGAGCTTTAAGAATTTGGTCCAGATCTCAATGCTGTAGGTTTTATTTGTGCTTCTGTCTCTATATAAACACAGAGACACGTTAGTCACAGTCTGTGAGAGTCGCGTGCAGTCTGCGCAGCCGTCTGGTGGGAACACGCAGCGCAGTGGCAGGGCCGGAAAGTGGGGGGCCAATGGCCCCCTGGCCCCAGTGGTTCCGGCGCCTATGGATAAGATACTGTGGGATTTCCAAATAAAGACTAATAAAAAGGTGGTGGTTAACCAACTGGACATTGTGGTGATAGATAAGATACAGAAGAGAGCAGTGGTGATAGATTTAGCAGTCCCAAGCGACTGTAACATCAGGAAGAAGGAGCAAGAAAAGCTTGAGAAATACCAAGGGTTGAAAGAAAGAGGATAGATAGATAGATAGATAGATAGATAGATAGATAGATAGATAGATAGATAGATAGATAGATAGATAGATAGATAGATAGATAGATAGATAGATAGACTGTTGTTTTTCTTTTACCATAAATATACAATGATTAAACTGTTTTAAGTGTTTTTATTTGCTTTAACAGCTTCTAACTCATCAGTATGTTTCAATGCAAACAATATTATGACTAAAGCATCATTGGAGGTGTTTCATTATTTGAATTGCATTTATGAGAATTTGTTGAAGGATGATTCAGTATTAATATTTCCACATGTGCTATCCTGTATGTTTAAACATTCTTACATTGCCGAATTATTTAACTTTATGGCTGCCAGATTAAATCAAATCAAATAAAACTAATTTGAAAATAAAAAAGTTAGTTTTATGAAATGACTGTTCTGTAAGTGAACTTGACAGCAATTCTTTCATGTGTAAGTGAGAGAGCTGCTCTGCTGGCCAAGTTTGGGTATTTATATCTTTGATTTGGTCTGGTCCTCCAAACCACAACATGTTAGATTATAAAGTCCTGGTGTTTTGCCACATGTCAGTCGCTCAACTGTCAGAATAAATTTGAAGACTAACCACTTAAACCAGCCTGGTTATGTAATCAACTGCTCGGGACACTCTCACAGCAGTGATGTAGGAGGGCAAATGATGGAGAAAAGGAAAAAGATTAAGAAGAGGAGGAAAACCACAAAGATACAAAGCAGGAAAAAGAGACTGACTGATGATGGAATTAGGCAAAAAAAAGCAGCAAGAGAGTACAAGAAAAAAAACAGGACTAAGAGAAAGTAAAAACTCAAAAAGTTATGAACTGTAATATTGTGAATAGATTTGGAGTTTTTAAACGTATGAATCAGATCATTGTGAAATATCTTGAGTTTGTTATACACGACTTTTAAAGAGCCTCTAATGGGGACAATATCTGATTGCAGGTTGATGTAAATCCAATGCTTCTCTGTGCTGAAAATCCACTGGGGCTGTTTGTTACACTGAGCAGGAAACAGCTCAGAGAGGAGAGGAGACAGAAGAATGAAGCAGTCCAGCTGGCAGATGAGACTTTAAAACACTGACATATTTCTTTGAGCCACTGGCCCCTTGAGGAAGAAATAATGTCTTCTGCTGATTTGGATTTAAGGTAGGTAGAACCCAAAAAAACAGGCAAACTTAGCTGATTTTGAAAGTACGTTATATAAGAGCAGGTAACACTGAAAGCAGTCAGTATAATAGCAAAAGCCACAATTTACTGCAGTTGATCTGGTGTTACATAGGAAAAAACAAGGTGTTTAGTTCTGGTTTAAACTCAAGTTTGACGAGTGGAAAAATATGACAAATTAATAAAATCATTTTGGTACCTGAACAGAAATCTGGCATTTGTTTCTTCAGTGAATTTGTTGTTTCAAAGCTTCCCATAATTTATTTTTTTCTGTATTTTTTTATCATCCTTTTTATGCGAGTAGGTTGAACATTTAGTTAACAGTTTTGTTGGATATTTTATTACAAATTAGATTTTATTGTGCAAAGGTTTAGAGTTTCTTTTATTCTTTTATACTTGGCTTCAAAGCAGCCTGATTTTTGTACTCTTTGGAAGTGATCTTAAGCTATATTTCTTGAAACTTTCTGAAGGTCCACCAGTGTTTGTTTTTTCGACTTTGACTGATTTTTCAGGCATTTTTAGTCCAGTACCTGACCATTTTCATAGAAATGTTTGCTCGTTTGGTTGGTTGGTAAACCACTTCAGTTTGACCTGTGAATCATTGAGGCATTATTAAGCTTCTAAAATCAAGTAATGAGCCAACTTTAGATATTGAAAATCAAATTTAAATTGGATCTTTACGTTTCTTATTACCAGCAGCCTGTCACAACAACAATTTTGTATCACTTCTTTAGTTGTGTTGTGTTGGTATTCTCTGAAGAACACCAAAGAACTCTCATGAATGTAAGTGTTTTGGTTCTTTGTTTGTTTCTTGTTCATGCTGTTTTGGATTTCATGCCTCGTCACCATTCACCTCCCCAGTATTTTTCCACCCCTGCCTGCCACGCCCACCTCACCTGCTCCTCGTTCAGTCCACAGCTGCATCCCATAATCATCTTCCCTCTGTCTTTATAACCGGTCTCTGTTTTGTCACTTATCACTGGGTCATTGCGTTTTGTCATGCTTGTCGTTCCGTTTTGATCTCCTTGTGTCTTGCTCCTTGCCATGCCCTGTTCTCTCGTTTTTTTGGATTTAGTCTTTGTTTGTTTTGCTGCCACGTCAGCCCTTTTGTTTTGACTGTTTTCTTTAGTTAATAAATTAGTTTTTCATTTTCATCAGCTTTGAGTCTGCATTCTGGGTTCACCTCTGTCTCCACGTTTCATGACAAGAACAAAGTTCAGTAAACATGAATAGTATTTTAGTTGGTTCCTCATTTACTGAAAACTGAACATACAGCATGGTGATGCCTCTCTCAGGTCCCGTTCAGGTCTTTGATGATTTTTTTGGGAGTTCTTAAAGATAGTTGATAGTGTTTTAGGCTTGCCTTTTTTTTTTCTTAGGTCACAAGAATAGGTCAGGAAAAATATGACCCATTCTTTTAACTTCAGCTTATACAGATTATTCAGTTGTAAGTTGTGTGTATAGCACTGACAAAATGCTTGTGTTGAAAAACTCACATTCGGCGGAGCTTCTTGTAGGAGGTGAAGGCGCCTGGAGGAACCGACTTGATGCCATTCTGTTCAAGACGGCTGAAGGGAACAAAAATAGAAAAACAAATATTAACACTTTCCCAACAATAAATTCTATTTTCAGACATTGTTGTGTTCCACTGAAACTACTCCAACATACAACATACTGATAAAATAAAATTTTAAAAATAAATTTACCGGTGTCTACACATAACTTTGTGAAGAACAAAAGTATTTCATGGACAGTCACCATGCAAAAACTGTAAGTTGTATTAAAAAGCAAAAATCTTTAACCATAAGTTGTAGAAGCATGGCCATCACATGTGCAGGTTTTTGGGTCAACAGTGTAGGAGATATGACAAGTTAAAAAAAACTCACTTCCAGTTTGGAAGAGAAAATTCAGAGCTCAGATACAATGGGAGTCATTCAGTTTGAATGTGTGCACTCGCTGCATTCTGAGGATATTTCACAGAAAATCAAAAGTCACACTGGATAAAAGAAGACAAAAATGCTTATGATTTGATATAAATCATATATTAATCTTCAAAAATCATAAAACTTAAATAGCGACTGTGTAAAAATTGTTAAAGATATGAAAATTCCCATTTGGTTTTGTAAATTCCACCTTTCTTTGACCCATTTACACTGAATATTTTTCTACTGTGATTTATGCCTGAGCTTTAGGGTTCCAAAGAGGGCTAGCTTTTCATAATTGTTTTGCTAAAACCCTATTGTTGTGTAAGTGAAAGTTGTTTTTAAGTTTTTTACTAATCTTATCAGTGCCGCCAAATGTACTACTTACCCAAATTCATAGTGCACTATTCCCAAACATGCCACATATTTTAATGTATTTTCATATGGAGTTTTTCCAAAACTGCAGGAGGAGCAGTAAATCAAAAACCTTGACAGAAACAGAAGAATAATGAGCGAACAGTAATAAGACGGCTTCATTCCTTGTGCATTGGCATTGGCATCCTTATTCAAAAAAAAGAAAAAAAAAAGTTCTGGCTCTGTACAAGTCTGGTATGAATTTGTTGAAGGTTGTAAAAGAATCCTGCTTTCCATCTGACATCGCTCACAATGCTCCCCCTCTCCAGCAGAGTGGAGTTTCTGATCAGTGCTGCTGTGCAACATGCAACCTGTAATTCTAGATCACACTGATAGAATTGGCAGAAACAAAAAGTATGTACATGTAAAGGCCTGTAAAAATCAATAATTGAATTTTCCCATATTACCACCCGCTGTGTCTGTCATGCTACTGAATGTGAGCCAGTCGCAGCAGTGTGCCAACATATGGAGATTGTGTACTATTAAGTTTCCAAAAAGCCTTTTATGGTCAAAAAAGACAAGGGTTTATGTTGTATTTGGAAGAAGGAAGTGGATCAGTACAATCAGTAAGAAACAATTCTTTCATTCCAAGAAATACACAGTCTGTGAACTGCAGGCAAAGTTTGCTTTCTTTGTAACGTAAGAGTTTTGAGAAGAGAATGTATGTAGGACTCAAAAAATACTGATCCTTTCCTTTGGAGAGAAATGTTATGAAATAATGTAATTATAACCAAAAATAAATACCAGATTTTCCAGACTATGTAAGGCACACTTAAAAGCCTTCAATTTTCTCAAAAAACGAGAGTGCGCCTTATAATCCGGAACACCTTATATATGTAAGAAGTTTTAATGTTTTTGGTAAATTACAAAGCCACACCACTTGCAGCATTAAGGCTCAGTTATAGTCACACATGGCTCTGCACACAGTGCACAGACCTGAGTGAGCAGTGTAGGCATTTATACTTGACGCCTACGTCAGTGCAGTATTCTTCTGTGAGTTTTGAACCGTTTGATTATTTTTGTGTATTCTCATAGAGTGATCATATGAATGCTGATACAGGCGAACCAGCTCTGCTGGAGCACCATAATCATCCATTGTGATTCGCAGTCCGCGCAAAGTTACAAAAATTGCGAGCTGCATGCGCCTTATAGAACGGTGTGCCTTATATATGATAAAAGTTCAAAATTGGACCATTAATCGACAGTGCATCTTTTAATCCAGTGCGCCCTGTAGTGCGGAAAATACGGTAAATAAAGGCAATTCTAAGGGTGCCAATGGAGCTATTGCCCAAATTTTCAATAACCATAAGTTTTCATCTATAAAGCCGAAAAGTAACTTGGGACTAAATTTTGTAGGGACAGACTTTCCAAAGGGCTTACGCAGGCAGTTGCCAATGACCCCGAGGTTTAGAGAGCGCCAAAAAAGCATTAATGCCTTTACAGAATGGATGCTTTCCAAACGCCTTATTTTAGGGCTTAGAAAAACTTCCAATGTGCCATAATTTATTGTTTAATATTGTGATGATTATATCAGTTGCAATTAATTCACATTTTTCTTACTCCTCACTCCTCCTCACAGGACACAATGGACATAAAGAGGCTAAGGACACAGACCACGGAATTTTCAAATGGAGAAATGGCAAATTGTAGGTTTTGTTTTACTTAGTTTCGATGAAAGCACAAGCCTACAGTGTTAGCATTTTATCCATCATTTATTTATCTGCAGAGGAAAACTGAGAAGTGAACTGATGGAAATCTACAGCAGCAGTTTTGTCTGAATATCAAGGTAAGACCCAACAGATCTGCTATCACAAGCAGAGCATTTCGGCTTTCACCATTATGTTCCCCTTGGTATATGAAACTTTATTTAAAAAAATTGCTTTGGGTTTTTTTCCAATTGTAATGGACACAAAGATGATAAAGGGGAAAAAAGAGATGGAGGAAAAGTTTTGAAGAGAAAAAAGGAGCTAGAAGTAGAAGAGAAAAAGAAAAGCATAGAGAGAAAACAAGTCAACACCCTTGAAATCTGTCTCGGGACCTGCGGAAAGAGAAAACAAAACAAAGAATCCACAACAATAAAAAGCATATGAGGTATATAATAACAGTTATAACTTAAATGTAAATTACACAGTACAATAATACAAGAGGGTAATTAGTGACAACCGCAATCCAACTGACAGTGGATCTGACAACCACCTGAATCTAGATACCTGTGTGTGCGTGTATCTATAAGGTTTCTCCCTAAGAGTATTTGGTAGTGAGTGTTGGGGCCAACAGATCCACCACCCAGGACACGAGGACAGCATGAGGAAGAGCGGAGGCACAGAGACCTAGCGGCCCCCCAAGCCCGGAGCCCCAGGGCCCCCCCGCAAGGATAACCGGGCCCCACACAAGAGGGCAGCCCTGGCAGCCATGATGCACAAGCCCCAGGGGGTCGCAGCGACGTGCCCACAGGCCCCGCCGGCAACCCGCTACGCCGGAGCAGATCTGGCCATGGACAGAGAGACATGAGCCCCGAGGGCGCACCACCCCCCAGCCGAGGCCCGACCGAGCCCGGGCACCCAGGTCCCAGCAAGCAGCCACCAGAGCGAGCCGGCACACACCCCAGCACCCAGCCCTAGACAAGAGCCACCCACACACCGGGGGGCAGAGGCACCAACCACCGGTGGGGGGTGTGACAGGGGGAAATAGGCCCCACATTAGTGAGTGGCCCAAGATGATCCGGAGAGGTGGCAGCCCAGAACCCAACCTGACAGATAAACAGCCATACACAAACACAATCATACATCCCCACCCACAACCTCACATACAGAAACTCACATCCACTCGCCCAACATAAATACAGACAAAAAAAATAAAAAATCAATGAACATAACACACCTACTCACACCCCAATACACACTCTATACTCCCAGGTCCAGGTGAAGTCCCCCAAAGGGGCAGCCTATCCCCGGACCCAGGAGACGGTCCCCTTCTCTCCGGGGTGGAGAAGAGCAGACAGCCCAACCCTCCGCCGCAAGGGCAGAGTAGCCTGTGAGCCAAGAGGAGAGCCAGGTACCATCCAGACAACCCCGGCCCAGCCACCAGCCCCGACCCCATCCAGAGACAGGCCAGGAAGACTCCACCCAGCTCCAACAAGCCAGCCAGTCAGCCAGCCAGCCAGCCCAGCCCCAGGGCGAAGCAGCCCAATCCCACACTGCAGATCCCCCCCGCCCCCGCAAGCCCAGAGGTCCCCCCAAGGGGACACCTCCAACCAGCGCACAAACATTGAACACGCACCCCCAAACACAGACCCCACAAATCCCCCACCTGCTGGTGGTCGCCCCCGTAGAAGGGCCACAGGTCCGAAAAACCAGCCAGAATACACCCCACCAGCGTAAGTCCAGCACACAGCCCCACCTCAGGTGCCCTGCCGGATCCCACCCACCCACCACACAATAAGCCGCAACAGCAAGGCAACAGGCCCGCACGACCCCACCGCAGCCCCACAAGGGACTGCAACCAAGCAGACACCACTGAACCATGCAACAATGCCGAACCCCCAACTCAATACAAGGACAAGATCAACTTCCTTGCCAAGCACCCCCTGCAGGAGGCCCACACCCGGGGCCAACAGCCCCCACCATGTCCCCTCAAACATATAAACAAACCCTTCTAACCATCCCTGCGACCTCAGCCCAGGGACAACCACCACCAAGCCCAGCCCCACCGCCGCCACCAAACCAACCAAAACCCCAGCGGCTCCAGACCCGAAAAAGGATGCAACCCCTCCACAGCACCCTTTACAATCCTCTGTGGCAAACAGCAGGGCCGACATCTCCCCGATGATGCGACCAGCGAGGCAGGAGAACAGGGAGCCCGCCAACCAACCGGTCCATGCCAGCAGCCCCAGGCTGCCCATGAAACAACACACAAGCCAGCACCAGCCAGGTGCATGCCACCGTCCCACCAGCCCGACACCAACTGCAGACCAGAGTTTTGACTGAAAATGATCTTCAGAGGGGTTTTTTTAACACAGGCTGAAATGTTTACTGCGCGGGACTTCATAAAAAAAAGAAAAAAAAATCCCCTGACATTACTGAAATGGGATCAACCTTTTTTTTTTTTTGCACCTCAGAAGAGTCATTGGTGTGAGCTTCATATGATACACACTTCTCAAAACAAGTTACATTTTGTTGATCTTTACAGTATTTTCTGTCAGTTATTGCTGTAGTTATTACCCTGTTTCAATTTGTTTGAGTCAAGAAGTTTGGCACAAAATGTTGCCAATTAATTGTGATAATTACAGTTAACATATATTACAGTTAGCACATATTGCAGTGCAAACTAGAAATGAGCATTTTCTGACTCTCTCTGTATTTGTGTATTTGCTTCTGACTTAATTTAATTACAGTAAAAAGGGACATGAAGTTGTTTTTAAAACTTGCTTCTCAAATCTCAGATAGTGTTTTTGTTGTTGAGATGTAATCAGTAAGATTTTATGTTATTTTAGCCCACCCTCCCATTATCACCACAAGCCACCACTAAATAGAAATAAGCCTTTCAAGCAAAATAACTTCACTGTGGTGGAAGATATCCATGCATTGTCAGTACGTCCAGTCAATTACTTAATTTTGATAACTTAGAGGTGAAATATAAAAGCTGAATAGATTTTTTTTTTACTAGGAATACTCACATCTCAGTCATGGCCTCTGGCAGGTGGGCAGGGATGGCGGTAAGTCCCCTCCCACGACAGTCCACAATATTGTTACTGCAGGAACACATTGGAGGACAGGATCCAGATGCCAAACTGCATGGCTGAACAAAGGCACTGCCACTGTAACCTTAAAAAAAGACAGAAAGAAACAATCTGAGCTTTGACTCTATTATCTGTGTTTGAGCTCAGGGAGTTTTACTTTGGGCTGCCGTACCTGAGCAGGCAAAGTCACTCTTTCGCAGCTCAGCGAGGTTGAGGCCTCTCAGAGAGGGAGGAGAACTGCACTGAGTGTAGAGGCCCAATGCTGGTCGCTGCCGCAGCCAAGGAGACAGCCAGGCCAGGTGACAATCACAGCGCAGGGAGTTGGAATGGAGACGACTGGAGGACGACAAAAAGGTGAACAGATACTGAGAAAATGAGGAAGCATTTAAGAGTGAGTAGACAGACATAGAGTCAGATGTATGTCTGTGTCCTTGTAACCAACTAAGGATAAGAGGTACTTACAATGTGCGGAGCTTTGGCATGTGGTTGAAGCTAGAGACTGGGATGGTACTGATGTTGTTGTTGTTCAATGTGCTGGGAGAAACAAATACAGAGGCAGCAAAAAAAAAAAGAGAGAGAAGACCAAGGAAGGATGAAAGGAAAAGAGTGAAAGGTTATTGGATAGGGTGAGGTAAGAATGAAGTGTAACAGGATGGACAAATTAAATTAAAAATGGCAGGAAAGAAAAGGAAAACATCAGGTTCAGCTGCAAATATGTTCCGTTACACACATAATCTGGTCTTCATCAGAAGAACTACAAATGGCTGCAAAAAGTTTCATAATGCCTTCAAACACAATCACATAAGGAAACTTTGCATATCTTTAAAGTGATGGAGAACAATTGGAGGAGAAATTATGCTTTCAGATTACTCACAGCACTTCCAGAGATCGAAGAGCTCGAAACGCTCCTTCCTCAATACAGTTGATGTGATTTTTATCCAGTTGACTGGTAAAAACAAGATGGCAAAACTACAATTAGGAAACATACAGTATGTATAGTATAATCCAGAGTTACAGTGTCTTGAAAAAGTATTCAAACCCCTTGAACCTTTCCAAATTTTGTCACATTACAATCATGAACTGAGTAGTTTGTAAATGTAAAGTGGAAAAAATCTGATACATGGTTTTAACACATGAAAAACAGAAAAGTGTGGTGTGCATTTATTTTTAGCCCCCCTAAATTAATACTTCATAGAATTGTCAGGATCTGAGGAGATGACAGAGGCAAACCCAGAGCGCAGACTTGTTTTAAATCAACTAATTTATTAAGCGAAGCAGACTGAGGCGATGCATCGGCCGGGGACCCTCGGCGAAGGAGACTGAGGCAAGGCTGAGCAGAGCGAGGCGTCGATCCAGACCCTTGGCGTGGCTGAGCGGAGCGAGGCATCGATCCAGACCCTCTGTTTGGCTGAGCGGAGCAAGGCGTCGATCCAGACCCTCAGCGGAGCACGGATGCGGAGAATCCCAAGGGCTCAACCAGTCCTTGCGGTGGCCATCCAGGGGGCCCGAGAATCCAGGAGGTGGACATCCAAAAAGACACGGCAACTCGAGAGCGTGGCGCCCAGGGAACTCAAGAACGTGGCACCCAGGGAACTCAAGAGCATGGCACCCAGGGAACTCGACCAGCAGCGGGACTGGAGAATTGGCTGGCCGCGGAACTGGAACTTTTGCCGGTGAGGTAGTGGTGACGTTGCTGTTGCCGACCCCCATGGTGACACTGGAAGGTGGATGTTCTGGGGTCCCAGGTGGTGCAGGAGCGAGAAAGGCATCGCAGTCCGCGACCCTTTCGGAGGCTGAGGGAGAGGCGTCGACCCTGCCGACCCCCACAGAGACACAGGCTGATGGGGCGTCGTTGTCGTGGCCGACCCCCACGGAGACACAGGCTGGTGGAGCGTCATGGTCGCCGACCCCCACAGAGACACAGGATGACACAGCGTCCTGGTCGCCGACCCCCACAGAGACACAGAATGGCACAGCATCGGCATCACCGACCCCTTTAGAGACGCTGACTGGTTTGGCAGATTTTGAGAGTGGTGCAGGGGGGCTCTGCAGGGAGGCTCTGCAGAAGGCGCAGGGAGCTCAGAGGGCTCGGTAGAGGGCTCAAGGAAGCTCAGAGGGCTCAGCAGAGGGCACAGAAAGCTCCGAGGGCTCGGCAGAGGGTGCTGGAGCTGCAGAGAGCGGCACTGGAGGGTCTGGGGATGGGTTAGTTAAATGTCCTTTTATCTGAGTTACTGTAGTGTAGATGTTGGAGTAGTGAGTCAAACTGAGGAGACCAGAACGGGACAAAAGGATCTTTTCGATGAGTGAAAAGGCGACAAGGTTGTGACTGGGGTCAGTATTAGTGACTGTAGAAGAAAGAAGTTTGTTTTTTTTGGGAGAAGATGTTCATGAGATCAGTGGGTGAAAGTGCGGAGGCCTTTAAGTAGGCGGGAACATGGTCCAGGTTGGGGGAACCCAGAAGACAGGCCTGAGAGGTTGTGGAGGCGTTCCCGTCCGCGACCCTCACAGAAACAGGGGGAGTGGCATCTCCGTCCATGACCCTCTCGGAGGCAGAGAGAGAGGCGTTGCGGTCTGCGATCCTCCTGGAGGCAGTGGTGATGGCAGTCCCTCCCAGCTGGGACGCCTTGGCGGCGGTGGAAGCCGCGGTGGAGGCAAGTCGACCCACCGGAGAAACTGTGGTAGCATCGGTCCATCCCACCGGTGAAGCTGTGGCAGCATCGGTCCGTCCCACCAGAGAAGCTGTGGCAGCATCAGTCCGACCCACCGGAGAAGCTGAGGTGGCGACATCGGTCCGTCCCATCAGAGAAGCTGAGGCGGCGGCGGTCTGACCCACCGGAGAGGCTGTGGCCGCATCGGTCTGTCCCACCGGAGAACTCGCTGGCAGCGGTAGAACAGGAGACTTCACTGGCGGCGGTGGCGCTGAATTCTTCGCTGGCGGCGTTGGTGGTCTGAGGGCCAAGCGGGTTCCCCAAAATGGAGATGCCCTTTCCTCATCCGCCACCAGCATGGGCGACGGGAGAACCTCACAGTTGGCCGGTACCTTCCTCCTTTGTCAACCCCGTCAGCGGAAGACCGGGAGCTCAGGAGATGCAGCAGCCACCAGGGACACGGAAGACGCAGCAGCCACCCGCTGAGGATCTCGTCCAACCCTGGGGATGTCTCAAGCCCGGGGTGGCGAAGTGCCTCCCTTAGGAGGGCATGGGCTGCCCGAAAACACTCCTGTTTGTCCAGGGAGGTGGTCTCCACATCGCAGTATTTTCTCACTGCAATGTGGAGCCGGAGAAAATCCTCTTCTGAGAGGTTTGAAAGAGAAAATGAGTCCGCTGGGTTCAGAGGTGGCTGATTCATCCTGTCAGGATCTGAGGAGATGACGGAGGCGAACCCAAAGCGCAGACTCATTTTAAATCAACTAATTTATTATAGTAAAAAAATAGACAAAACAAAATCAAAAAGCTGATGTGACAGCAGAGACTAAATAAACAACAAAGGCGAGAACATACCACACAGAGCGATGAACACAGGAACAGGCACGGAGACAGAAACCAAGAGCACAGAAACAATGAATCAGTGGTGAGTGGAGGAGATGACCGGGTTTTTAAACACAGGAGAAGATTAGATAAGTGGGCACAGGTGATACAAATTGCTGTCAGGTGGAGATGGGCGTGGCAGAGCGACAAGTGAGTAACTGAGGAAGAATGAGTAGTGACAGAAATCACAAAGACACAAGTAACAAAATCTAAAACTGAGACAAGAATAACTGAACACAAACAGCAAACATAAAAACAAATAAACAAAAACCCAAAACCCCACAAGAATCACTTTTTGTTGTAATTCCAGCTGCTTTGAACATCTAGAGAGTGAATTTTTTGTTCATTCTTTGGATCGAGAGCATCTGTGAACAGCAGTTTTTAAGGTTTGCCACAGATTCTCAGGTAGATTTAGGTCTGGACTCTGACTGGACAATTCTAACACATGTGATCTGATCTATTCCATTGTAGATCTGTCTGAATGTTTCAGGTTGTTGTCTTGCTAGAAGGTGAGCCTCAACCCCAGTCCCAAGTGTTTTTAGCCTCTTTTTCCAGGATTGTTCTGTATTTAGCTCCATTTATCTTTCCATAAACTCTGAGCAGCCACAATGTTAAAGAAAAGCAGCCCCACAGTATGATGCTGTTTCACAGTGGGGATGGTGTGTTCAGGGTGATGTGTAGTGTTAGTTTTTCGCCACACATAGCTTTTTTAAGTTTTGTTCTGATCTGAGCAGAGCTTCTTCCTCCACATGTTTGCTGTGTCCCTACATGACTAATAGTTGTCCTGTGGACGGATTGTCCCACCTGAGCTGTGGATCTCTGCAGCTCAGCTTAGGTTATTGTTTTATAACCTAACCCTGCTTTAAACTTCAACTTCATTTATGACCTGTCTGGTGTGTTCCTTGGTCTTCGTGATGTTGTTTGATGACTAATGTTCTGTAACAAACCTGTGAGGCTCACAGAACATCTGGATTTATAATGAGATTAAATTACCCACAGATGGACTCTGTTTACTAGTTAAGTGACTTCTGAAAGCAAGTGATTTCTCTGGATTTTAACTCAGAAAAAAGGGGCTGAATACCAATGTAGGCCAGACTTTTCAGATTTTAATTGAAAAAAAAGTTTTGAAGCATTTATAATTTTCCATCCATTTTACAATTATGCACTATTTTGTTCTGGTCTATCATTCAGGATTTGTGAGGGTTTTTGGTTGTTTTTCGCTTACTGATGTTTCAGTTTATTCTTTCATTTATTGATGTGGTTATTTGCTGTTTTTTCTTGTGGTTATACTTTTCAAGATATCTTGTGTTTATTTCCCATTGATTCTCTGTGTCACTATTTAGTTCTTCTGCTCTTCAGTCAGTCCTGGCCCTCTCACTCACACCTGTTTTCTGTATCATTGGTCTCATCTGTTGCAACTTGCCTCTGTCCATTTATTCTCTTAGCCCTTACTCATCTGCAGTCAGTCATTTTGGGTCCATGCTCTGTCCACTTCCCCTCTGTGTGTTTTGTGTTGTTGTTCTCCTGCCACACCAGCCATTTTGTTTTGTATGGTTTTTATTATTAAATCACTACTTTCTTGAGTCCTAGTGAAAGTCTGCATCCTTGGACCCAAGTTTTACTTGAAACTGTGACAATATCACATAATATTTCATTAAAATACTTTGAAGTTTGTGGTTGTAAAATGGCTAAAGTTGGAAAAGTTTACTCTTTTAAGTTTACTTTATTTGAGGCACTGTACATATATGATGAATATATCTGTGAAATATGGCCTGATGGTCAGAAGCTGCCACATATGATTTTCACCTGATTTTTGGTGCCCTCAAAAAAATAAATCAAATAAAAAAAAAAAAAAAATCAGAATTTTAATTTAAAAACAAAATAAAGATTAATAAAAATCAGTATCTAATAATTAATCCTGAGATTCAAGATAGATGTATTATTTGCCCAATTAATTGAACTGGCTGATGTTTGTAATGTTTCAATGAACTGGCTAATGGCCATGCCTGTACATATTTAACTGATTACCAAGAAGGAAAATGAAGATGCAGCAGCAGCTGCTACAAACAGCTCACTATAGACTGCAATTTAGCTTTTTCAAAACAAGAATTATCTTTTACATTTATTTGTTGTAGCTTTTTAAGTATCCAAGTTGTCAAGTTTGGTGGATGGGTGGTTGGACCCATGATACAGACTGACTCAGAAAGCTCCTACGAAAAACTAATTTATATAAAATAACAAAACAAAAGGCTGCCATGGCAGTAACAAAACAAAATAACAAAAACTTACAAAATACAGTATTCAATTACCACTATGGCGAGACATAAAGAAAACCAGACAGCATATCAGAGTGACAAAGAACCACCCAGATAGCACACAATGTTAAATCAACATTGAATTATAATCAGAATGGTTGATATTTGGTTGAAGTCGACAACTGACGATGGATCAACCATGAAACAACCATCCAATTCTAACCATTGAAACTGTGTCATTGAATCAATGTTGTTTTGTGGTTGAAATCTAATGACTGAAATGCTGATGTCTGATCAATGTCTGATCAATGTTGAATCAATGTCAGCTGTTTTGCCACACCCCTTCCCCTCCTCTCCTCCTCATCGGAGCTCTGGGTCAGAGCATTTTATTAGTGAGTGGGGGATATCACATTTAAAATTAAGCCCTGTAGAGGATATTTGGTGCTGATTCCTTTCTGTACATTTTCTTACTTGTTCATAACAATTCTTACTGACTGTGTGTGATATATTGACATGAAAACATCTACAACATACTACAAGGTGTGGAGCAGTCCACCCCTACCGTTTACATGAGTGGGATGGCCCAACCACACAGCCACTTCGCTGTTGGCTTATTGGCAAAAGATGTTAATTCAATGTTGAAATATCATCACAAAGGTTGCATGTATGGTTGAGGTCGACAACTGATGGTGGATCAACCATCAAACAACCATCCCACTCTAGCCAATTACCTAGCGTTGAAACTGTGTCATTGAATCAATGTTGTTTTGTGGTTGAAATCTAATAAATAAAATGCCAATGTCGAATCCAGTGTTTTTCAGCACTGGTCCTCCAGGCCCTACGAGTCTTAGGCATTTCCCTAATTGAGCACACATGATTTTAATTGAAGTCTGATTAACAGGGTTTTGCTGAACTGAAAACATGCAGGTCAGTTTGCCTTGAGGACAAGGTTTGGGGAAGAACTAGTAATCTAAATGTTCAATCAGTGTCAGCGGTTTTTCGCACACCTCCAGCTCCACCTCCCATTCAAACCCCCAACCCCTCTCCCTCCACCCGCCAAAGACACACACACACACACCCCATTCCCTCCACCGCCCACCCCTCACCTGGCCCCTCCCTCCTTTCCACTCTCCTCCCCTCCTCCTTTGGCTCCAGGTGAAACAACTTTTATTTTTGGTGAGGGTTAATCACGTTATAATTTAAGCACTATGTGTTGACAACATTGGGTTGTGATTCCGTTCTGTACATCTTCTTGTCTGTAAATGTTATGACTGACTATTTGTGTGTGATATGTTGACACATGTTGACATATGTTGAAGTCACTACAAGGAGTTAGGTGGTCCACCTCCCACATTTTACATGACTGGTATGTCCTAATCACATAGCCCCTTTGCAGCTGGCTTGGTGCAACCTGTTTCTGAATTTAATTATTCAACTCCCAGCACTTTTGTGATAAGTGTGGCCAATCGACTTTTATCTTAACCTATTTATTGTAAACCAACTGCATTGTGATGTGCTTATGTTGCAGCTTGGTAGGGAAATAAGCAGTGATGGCATAGTTACGTTGAAAAAGTAACTTTAAATCAGATTTTGATAACTTCTTGAAACCATAACTTAGTGACATTACTGCTTACTTCATTTGGAAAGGAGCTAAGTCAGACTACATGTTACTTTTTTAATTACCTTAAGCAGCTGCTGACAACAACCCTCCACCACCTGTGAAAATTACGTAAGAGCTTTGCCAGTTTGTTGATGAAGGCCTGACTGGTTAACTGCTAAGTCAGGATGTCATACGATACGGCTGTTATAAGAAAGTGTAATGGAACTGCTATGTCATGGTGTCATGCTGATTAAATAAAAGTATAATGGTGATCACAGCATATGCCTGTTTGACTGATATAGCCGTCAGTTTGAGCTACACCTATGGCGATCTGACAACAAATGCTGATCTGACCGAACAAGCTGTAGTAGAGGAGACTGCTTAGATACCCCGATAAACACGTAGAATATCTAATTTCACATTGTTTAAGCCCCTAAAGACAATTTTTCAGGAAGGCATTAGGAAATAATATGGCCCTTGTTAAATTTCCATTCTGACGTAGGACAGTGAAGTTTGGTTGTGCACTTTGTGAGGTCTCGGGCTGCTTGGTCCTGCTATAGTGAGCCGTTTAGTTATGCTGGTATTTTAAAATGAACAATGACTTTTGCATTATAATAATTACCTTTCTTGATATGGATCTAATTGTACAAATATGTTATGTTTCAGCTTGTTTCACATTGCATATTACAATTCAGCATATTATTCAGAATCTCTTCCTCATCTCCTTTTTTTAATTTTTCCAGCTTTAATTTCAAGATAACAGCATTGAAGAAAGAAGACAACTGTAAGAAAACAGGTGCAGTTTGTGCACACACCAGAACCTGGATATAGGAGCGGATGACACCCCTCAACAAAGTGAGGGGAGGGGATAATAAGAAATTGTATGTAATATACACTCTATCTTTATGACTTTCTTTTGTCTTTCAGCTGCTGCTCGCCAGTTTAAACCAAGGCTAACTGACCAAAATTACAGCGAAACTGTAAAGAAATGGTTTCGCTATGCACCAGAGCGGGAGGGAGGCATTGAAAGGCAACCAAAGGGACGACAACAAGAATGAAATTAAATAAAATGTTTAAGAAATGCCATGTTGTTATTTTTAAGTATGTGTGACCACATTTTAGGAATTTAGGTAATGTAAGCTAATTTTGAATGACATAATACCCATCGTCACCAGAATTATGTGTTTAACACCAGTAAAGGAACCTTTAATGGTATGTTATGATATAGACCTATCAAACCAAAAGGTGTACATGAATCAATGATTCTTTAACTTAGATTCAATATAAGATCAACCCAAATGTGGAAGAAGAGTCACATTGAGATGATGGTTGAATCAACGTTGATTCCTAACTGATTCAATGTAGAATCAACACAAATATGCATGCAGATCCACAGTCAAATGAGTGCCGAATCAACATTGATTCAATGTAAACTCAACAGAAATATGTGTGCAGAACCACATTAAGATGAAGGTTGAATCAACGTTGATTCCTAACTGATTCATTGTAATATCAACACATATATGCATATAAATTGACATACAGATGATGGTTGAATCAACATTGATATAATGTTAGTTATGGTTGAAACCCTAACGTTGATTCAACATACAAGTCACCGACCACTTTCAATGTCAGCCTTCAATGTTGATTCAATGTCTCTGCCTGACATTGATTCAATGTTGTTTAAACCATTCTGTGCTATCTGGGCAGTGAGTAAGTAAGGAGAATGACCAGATTTTAAAGACAGAGGGTGATTGCAAAATAACACAGGTAACTGATTACAAGCAAGGGACAGGTGTGTGTGGTTGAGGAAAACCGATAGAACTACTGAGGGAGAGTGAGTGATGCACAAGGAACACAGGGAGCAGAACAACAAACAGAAATATATTAACACTGGGGAATAAACTGAACACAGGGAACACAAGAAACATGAAAGAATAACCCTAATACAAAAGAAACTTTAAAAATAGCTCAACAAAACCCAAATCCTGACACAAGTTCCTCTAAGTGTTGTTAAACGTGTGTTTATTTGAATAAAGCAGTTATGTTATTTTGTTGGTAAATGGTATATCCATATTACCAAAAAAATATTTTGTAAATCGACCGTCAGCTGCTCTGATTTCAAAGTACATTTTAATAAGCCATAAAAACATCTATATAACTTTAACAAAACAAACAAAACTAACAAAACATCTAGGATGTCTAAGCCAAAAGATTTTGGCTATGCTTAACAAAGTTAGTGACTATTTTGATGGGATCATATCTGCTTCATACTTGACAACTATGCAACAAACCTATCAGTATTTTGTTTTGTTTTGTAAAGAAAAGAAAAGTCCTGAACGTGTTATTTCATATAACTGGCTGGTAGAATAGTCTTTTTAAATTTAACATGGGATTTCAGTTGCTTTAACTAATTCTATGTGGCCCTCTGGAAGTAAACCATTGCACATCCTAGATTATATTTTTTTTTGCCTGAATTGCAGTTTTTTGACTGCATACTGGACCTTTTTGGATTTTGGATTTGGACCTCTTGAACAAATAACAGATTGTTTATCGCTTTTAGTTTCACTTACAGATTTTTGAGATCTGTGGCCCCTCTAAAAGCCCTCCTTGGGATGGCCTGGATGGCATTTTCGCTCAAATCCCTGGAAAAAAAAAGGTAATACATTCAATTATTACTTTCTGGTTTCAATGCATTGACACTCTGTTGTGTGAAGCAACAACAATCTTAGAAAATACTAAATGAAAGGAAATGTATGTTTTGTTCCACTGATCTGTTAACACAACATATTTCCATAAAGTCTAGAGTGACTGTTTTTCACCTTTTTCACCAAACCTAAACACAGCTTCCACATGACTTCAGTGCAGTTCTCTTTTTATGCCCGGACTCCTGCAGTAGCACACTGCTCAGAGAAACCAGCAGAGTCTGTGTTTCAACAGGTTGGTATTACACCTAACTTTAAACAGGAGGACCAGAGCTATAGATTCCACAATATGCTTAAACAGCAGTGATAGACAACAAATATTTAAAAAGATGAAGTTATGTGTGTGTGTGTGTGTGTGTGTGTGGATGTTACAGGAAGACAGGAGGTGTGTATGTGCTTCAGGGAAGACATTACACATCTTTCTGAA
>NC_051432.1:1082251-1083884 GCF_001649575.2 Kryptolebias marmoratus
GGTGCATGTGTGTGTGACAGAAAAAAAAGAAGGATGTATGTCATCTGTGGCTGCCCTGGAGGAGCTCAGACACACTCCATTAGTGTCAGGCTCAAACCAGAGGCTGACAGATGAGAAAACACACTGAGGCCTACACTGCTGATAAAACACATGCATTTCACAGCAAGGCACAAATTACTTCTTTTCAGATCACTTTGCCAGAATATAACACTTGAGCTTGTTTTAATAATAGAATGTGAATTAAAAGAAGGCAAGGGATTTATAAAACTAGCAAAGAATCAATTAGGAAAATAATATTGCACTAGCTTTAATGTTCAATGTGATATACCACTTATTAAATGGCTGTTCCTGCAGTTATTTACATGCATTCTACATGCTAGCATTCAGTTTAAAGCACTGCTATGGTGTGTCTAGGTCCAGTTCAGACCAATAGTAGCTGAGTCAAGTCAAGACTGACACCACAAAGACAGCCTCAACACAGTGAGTGTGAGATGTTCTTAAGCCTCCTGTGGCATTCGGGTCAAATTGATCCCGAAGTTACAAGAACTTCTCTAGCTTAAGTGGCCAACCGACAAATGGAACCAGGTTGGACAAAATAATAAAAGGGAATAACAAAAATAAAGCTATAACAAATTGCATTTGTCCCCTCTGCCCTACAGACACCTACCCCCCACAAAGAAGCACTGGAACACGACTAATCTTCTGACAAAAAGAGAATATACAATTAAAGCTCCTCCTCACTGGTAGATCTTCTAAAGTAAGAAAACAGATCTAAGAGGAAGTGCAGACATCTGGTTTCTAATAGGAATCAGATCAAAGCTAAACTTCTCCTGCCCCGCTGGTGGGGAAAATCTCCAAAGCTGTTGACCTTCATAGTACAGCACACGTTCATTTGGGATGTTATCTGTCCAGTTGTAAGGTAACATAAGAACTGGTTTGGGAACTGAAGCCCAGTATGGTTTGGTTATAGATCCGGAGGTTTTTCTATGTGGCTGAAACAAATGTCTGGAATAAAAAGCAACAACTCCACAAAGATAAATCAAATCAAAAGTATTGAGAAAGATACCTAAACTTGACATTGTTTCAGGTTTGCCATCAATGCAAGGGTATCACTTTGCTGATGCAGCATAAAGTTCAGCAGTGTCTGGAACATGAAACAACCGGTGAAAAAGGTGATGAGGGATCTACACAGTTGCAGGATGTTTGAAAGCAGGAGATGATGACATGCAGAGACAATCTCCCCTACTGTATATGGGGGGTGAGTGATGCAGGTGTGGGAAACATAAATTATCATTTAAACAGAGTCAGGTGATTCAATATCCAATTCAACAGAACCTAAAGTGGATGCAGTCAGAAATGAGTGGAATTTAAAAAAAAAATAAATAAATAGAGAAGCTGACAAATTAAGAGAAAGCTATCAACAAATATTGAGAAAAAATAAAGATCACTAGAGAAGTTGCATTTCCTGCGAAAATGCAGTGTGAATGCTTTTTTTGCTGAATGATTTTGCTGAAAGCGGCTGAAGATATGCTGAACAGCTGAAGTTTAATGAAAACGCAAAAAGTGAAACAGCAGCTAATTTGAAGAAGATTTGCATAAGATAGAAGAACAAAAGCTGAAAGAAGCAGAAATT
>NC_051432.1:1085464-1092565 GCF_001649575.2 Kryptolebias marmoratus
AAAAAAATGGCAGAAAAAGCTAAATATCTGAAACAGCCGAAATTGCACCAATACCAAAAGTCATAGCGGTCTTGTCATTAATGAGCTCAACGTTTTGATAAATGAACGGTTGAAATAGCTGAAAAATTGCAGAACGAGTTAGATGCCGAAAAACGTACGGAATAGTGAAAGAAGAATAATAGATAAGAAAGAGAAACAGGAAAACAATGGTGTGAATGCTTAAAAGCATTCACACAATTATCAAGACCAGAACAAACAAAGATACAAACTTAACAATTGCTGTTTTATTGAAGAAACCCAAATGAATGCATATTCTCTGTCATATTGGGACACTTCAGCTATTTTAGACATTTTTTTTAGACATTTATTCAAAAACAAAACAACATTTGTCCCTAACTTTGGTAAACAACACTGAAAGCTGGCCTATTCAGATGGACTGTGGTTTTGGTAGTTGCAAAAGCAAAAACTTGAGCATGGGAGGAATTCTTAGAGACCACACAGAGGGACCTGTGGTTAATCTCAAATAAGTTTCTGGCAAACAACAAGTTAACCAACTCAGAAAAGGAAAGTACATTTTCTTTAATTGGGTTAAAGAATAAGTTGACAACTATTTACCCCAATAAAAACATCACAATGTCTATTTAATTAGTAAAACATATTCACTTCTTAACGTACTTGAAGAGTAACAGTAAAATAAAATTAGGTGAAGCACAACTACAAAAAATTGTTGTTAAATACAACAAAGTATTTTCACATTCCATCACTAACTTTAAGCTGCAAGTGTATTTCCAACAATATAATTTTTTAAACTTGATTAGCTGTCTGTCTTTCATTCAGGTAACTGGACTTGCACAGAATGAAGTTTTCAATCAAGCATTCCTGTGTGTGCTCAACAAGCTTCTGCAGCTGATTAGTTCCCTGTGTTTGGGAACCCCCCCCCCCACCACCACCACCACCATCACCATCTTATCTTTTTATATCATATCAGGAATGTAAAAGTTGTATAGTTTTTACTTAGTCTGAATTTTGCATGTACTAAGTAATATGGAGTAAAGCAATAAATTAAATAATCAACAATGGTGTGGCTACCATGGTGGGTATAAGAAACCTGTGGCAGACAGCTTTTTTTCATACCCAAAAAAACATGCTAAAGTACAGTTTGGCAGATGAATCAATTGACGGGAATGGATTATGTATCCCAAGGTGGTTTAGGAACACCTTCCAACTCAGAAGATGGATGGATGGATGGATGGATGGATGGATGGATGGATGGATGGATGGATGGATGGATGGATGGATGGATGGATGGATGGATGGATTGAAAAATTTTCAAATATAGTATCTAACAAGTTAAAAAAAGCTACATTGTAGTTTTCATGTCTTTAATAACACACAAAGTCTCAGTTTAATCATCATAAAATTGTGACAATAAGACTAAATACTTAGTTGTAAGGTTAAACAGCTTTGCCTCTTCTTCACACACACACACACACACACACATCATTAGGAATGCTTTTCTTTTTGGTTGTCAGGATATTTGTTGCCTAGACACAGTAAGTCTGAAGATGATGTTTACTGGATGGAAACAGAGCAGTCACAGCTGGACCTGTGTGTGTGTCTGTTTGTGTTGGGTGTGTGTGTGTGTGTGGGGGGGGGGGGGGGGTCTGGACAATAGGTAATACCATAATATTTGCTCTCTTTCCAGCTATCACTTCTTTTCATTTCCTGATCCATCCTGTCCATGTCCATCCTCACTCTACTTCATCCTATCATTGTTCTGCGACCTTGCATGTCGTTTCAGTAACCTCCTTCACACAGTGGAGGGTGAGAAAGGCAAACTTTCCCACTCATTTCATCTTCTTATCACCTCTCTGTCCATCAGTCACTTTCAGCTTTGGGTCAAACTTGGGTTAGTTTCCATAAAATTGATTAGACTTTACCGAAAATTCCAACATAGACTCCAACAACAACATTATTCTATAAGGCCCAGTAATACTTTAGACCTTACTTTTTTAATAGTGTAATCTGACAAAATACTGACTTTTTATGTATAAATTGTATAAGAAACATAAAGAGAACCAGGATCAAAAGAAATGTTAAAGCTGCTGCTAGTGACTTATTAAAGTTGCCATGGTAACCCCATATTTGTGTCTGTCAGTTCCTGAATGCACTCTTAAGAAGACAGGCAGACAGAAATTCCGAGTGCAAAGTAAGCCTCATACAAACAGTCACTGTGCTGCAAAAAAACACAAGTTGTATTGAAAAAAACATCACATGTACATTTTTATGTCTCTAGTGTTTCTGTAGGAGGGTCAACAACAGTAACAAACATAAGAAATAAATGAAGATTTAAGACACATTTATTACAATACACAATGCACAACACCTACAATCAATGAACTCTGGGGTTATGTATGACCTTTTGGCACAATAAAGGTTATCACTATGGAAACCTAACAGATTCTGCCAGCTGAGACGGTTACAGTGTGTTTTAATTTAACTCTGAAGTGTCAGGGTTTGTTTTGCATTAAATCAGTTGCACATAGCACTGTCCACCCTCTACTGTGAACACATCACTACGTGGAAAAACACAGCATTATGAGCTGTCATGAACTTCACATGATAACAAAAGACAGCCTGGCAAGTAAAAGTGTTACAATAAGAATAATAATTTTCTAATAGGTATTAAAATGTAGAAATTTGAAGAGTTGGCGTGATTTTTGTGGTAATAAACAACCATCTTTTTCTGCAGCTAATTCTGTCATAAATGGTGTTCTTTGTGAACTCCCACCATGCTTTTTCACAACCGTCGTGGGGTTTCTGTACTCTAAAAAACAAAAATACAAACTTAAAGTGATCCAGTGTCTGCCTCTCCTTTCACAGTTTTGTTAACAACCACAGTTCTGAAAATGTTGGGACACTGTGTAAAATTTAAATAAAAGCAGAATGCAATAAAATGCAAATTTCATATACCCATATTTTATTCGCAACAGAACGTAATGAGAAGTTTACCCTAAAAGTGTCCCATTTTCAGAAAAAAAGTAATTTTGAATTTGATGGCATCAAAACTTAAAAAAAGAGGAACAAGGGCAACAAAAGTCTATAAAATTAAGTGGTACAAATCAGAAACAGCTGGAGGAGCATTTTGAAAACTTATTAGGTTAACTGGCAACAGGTCAGTAAGAGGACATTTCAGAGAGGCTGAACCTCTCAAAATATGGTCAGGGGTTCACCAGTTTGTAAAAAA
The DNA here is from genome assembly GCF_001649575.2 of Kryptolebias marmoratus. Taxonomy (NCBI): domain Eukaryota; kingdom Metazoa; phylum Chordata; class Actinopteri; order Cyprinodontiformes; family Rivulidae; genus Kryptolebias; species Kryptolebias marmoratus. The sequence continues at coordinate 1,088,712 of NC_051432.1, forward strand.
CTGTGTCTAAAAATACATTTTCAGACAAATGTCCATCAACAGAAACATTAAATATGCCATCATTTATAGTTTATAATGTCATCAAAAGATTTCACAAATCTGGAGTAATCTGTGTGTGCAAAGAACAAGACTGAAAACCATCACTTTCTGGGAAGAGGGACCATCCAGCTTCTTATCAATAAACAGTTCAACAGCCTGCCTTTCTCGTGGTATGAGGGTGGATTGGTGCCTATGGCTTTGCAAATGTACACATTTAGAAAGGCATCATAATTGCAGAATGGCAAACACAGGTCTTAAAATAACATACTGTATGCTCCCATATTCTTCAGGAAAGGCCTTGCTTGGTTCAGCAAGACACTGCTAAACTCCATCCTGCATCCATTACAACAGCATGGTTCTGTAGTAGAAGAGTCCAAGTGCTGAACTGCCTGTAGGTCAGACCTCACACCAACAGAAAACATTTGGTGCATTATGAAACAACAAAATCTGACTAAGAAAACCCAGGACTGTTGAGCAGCCAGAATCCTCAATCAGACAAGAATGAGAAAGCCTTCCCTCCTAAACCTCCAGCAGATGCTTTCCTCAGGACCAAGATGTTTGTAGATGATGTAACTTTTTGAATATATATATGCACACAATATTTTTAATTTAAACCTTTTAATATGTTTACTGCACTCCGTAGTGTGTAAAATATGGGTTTATGAGATTTGCAAATCACTGCATTTGTTTTTATTTACATTTTATATAACGTCCAAACTCTTTTAAAATTGGGGTTGTAGAAAAATATTACTATGTGAACTTACTTATTACTATGTATTGCTGTTTTCAGCAATATAAGAGGGTTTTTGTTTATGCTGATACATTTTGTGTTTAATTCACCAACATTGTATGACTACAGAATGAAATATATATCAATTCTAAACTTAAATGGCTGTCTGTATGTGTGTGTACGTATGCATATAAAGAATTTATTTTAATTTGTCACCTAAATACCAATGTTTACAAAACAATTACATTATGTTCTTTTTTTAAAAGTTGAAAAAAAATTTTTGTTTGTTTCATTTCAGAAGTTTAGTTTTCATTTAAAGATTAACCAGGAACAAGTTCAGCAAATGAACTAGCAGCTAGAAGATCTATATAGAAAGCAATGGTTACATTATTTATTTTATAACATTAATAATGTGTGGTCTGTTTCAGTAAACTTGAATGAGTTTCTGTTTTATTAGCCTTAATAAAAATGTGACATTTTCAACTTTGTCAATATACTTCTTTCCTCTGCCCTCTTCTCTTCATTTCTCTTCATTCTGTCCTCCCCAACTTCTTCTCTATCCCCCACTCCACCCCCTACCCCTAGGGGGCAGAGGCGTTAACTCAAGAATCCTAAAAACAAATGAGCAAAAGATCATAAGAAAGGCAGGACAAACAGGAAAAAAGGAATGGAAGGATGATAAAGATTAAAAAAACAGAGGGAGGAAGAATCAGAACAATATGGAACAAGACAAAAGACAACTGAATGAGACCATCCTCAGCGTCTTGATAACAGCCTCATATTATTTATTCTGTTTGAACAACCCTCCCTTCACCCGTTTTCACTGTTTTCAGTGGGTCAACTTTACTTTGGATGGCCAAGAAAGGAGAGGTCAAAAATTACAGACTGACCTCTCAAAACCACACATGCAGACAAACAATGAGCAGAAATAAAACAGCAGAGGAGGTGTTTGCAGAGGGAGTAATGGTATCTGTCCACACCACAGATTTTGTTATCCTGCATGAAGCTTTTACCACACAGAGAGGGGAGCAGCCAGTCCTGGCTCTAAGAAAACAAATGTTCTGGGAAAACTGTTCTGCTGTGTGTGGCTAGTGATGACATATTTGATTCCTGCAGAAAATGTAAATATAGAAATGCATGCATTCAGAAATGGACTGAATACATAAAGGCATGTCTGTTGTCAGCAGGACACTTCTCACCCTAAGACTCTGGTAGAAGAGTGCTTCCTGCATTAAGTTTCAGGTCACAGTCAGTTCTTGATATAATATTGCATCAAGGTATGTAAGGGGTATGCTAACTCTACTGACCTTTCTGGTTTCTTTTAAATCATTGTTTCAACTTTCTACACATAGTCCTTGTACAGGAAGTCTAAAGATTCACCTCGCTCTCTGAATCAGACTCTAGTCTGGATCCAGGCACTCACCGAACATGTGAGTTCCTGACTGCCTCCACCCTAAAGTACGATGTCCTGGGATTTCACTCCAAGATCTTTACAAAGTTTGACAACAAATGAGACACAGTGTGCCGGTGACACTGATCTTCCCCTGACCTTTGATTTAGAATAACATCTATATGGCCAGATACTATTTTTCTGTGAACAAAAACTATGTTTATGACAGCAGCACTTTCAGTCATACTATGAGCAAAACATGGGGTAATAACAATACATTTAATTATTAAATAACTGAACATTTATAAATTTATGTAGCATATTTCCACATTTTCCCTTTTTCCACATTTTTAGCAGTTTTTGATACTGACTATTGACTATGAGCAAGAAATAGCACACTGGGATAATATGTCTGCATGTGTGTAATAATTGTCTGCATTTCACTTGCTACAATATAATTCTTAGTGTCAGTGTTCCTGCATTGATTTGTCTGCTAAATGCAATTATTTGTATACTTCTGTTGTTGTGTATTTGGAGTGCACACCTTTGGTTAACTTTCTCAGTCAAATCTTGCTGCAGTTTATTTTGTAACTTGCAATGAGTTAACTTGTTTCTTAAAGAGGGATCAGAACCTAATTGAATTGTACCATGTCTCCTGTGAGTAGAGGGAAAATTTGAGTTTTGTAGTTTGTCTAATTTTTCTATTTTTTGGGCCAAGTCATTTTGACATTGTAAATTTTATTCATTTATAAAATTACTATTTAGAACTAGTTTGATCCGTTTTTGTTGTCAATAATTTTGCATCTAGTTTATTTATTTCTGTTTCTCCCTCTTGTGTCAGAATAGCCAGATCAGCCACTGTATAAGTTTCATTCTCTTCTGAGTCAATTAGGTTCATAAATGCTTGAGTATCCTATGTTGGTGCCTGTGTTAAAGATTCTGTGGGTCCAAAACTAAGATAATTTTGTGAAAACTGATTTTTGTAAAAAGGTTTGAAAATATTCTTTGCAAATTCCCTGTGTCTCTTGCCGGTTTGTGTGGTCCCCAGAAATGCCCATAGTTGTACACAAAGATTGCTGTCCATCAAGGATGAAAAAACCATCTTAACAACATGAGACCATGGATGTTTAATGGAATGTGATTGGTTCAGTTGTGAACATGTATTGACAGGCTGAGCAAGCTGGACACTAACCCAGGCACCAACACATTTTGAAAGTGTATCTGTTGTGAAAACAGCTTCTTGTGCCGAAGATGCTTTACTCACATTTACCTAAATGGAACAACACACAAAACACTGGATCAACAGTAAAGTCCAGGCTTCTCTGAATTTATGTGTAATGAAAAAAGGGCTTTTAAACAATGAAAGCAATAAAATAACAACTCAGATTTCTAAAGCTCAGAATTGACAACGAAAAAACCCTGATCAGTCAAACTTTAATTTGTTTAAAAATCTATCTATTAAAATTATCAATTTATGTTTCTATATTTTGCTCTTTGAATAATTTATGAAAATGTAAAAATAAATAATCCTGTAAACATCAGAATGCCGGGAGCGAAAATGTGCGCTAATGCTTCACATTTGCCCACAAAGATTTCAGCAAAGGACCGCGCAAAACAGTTTCCTACCCAGCTGCATGAGAGTGGGGGGAAGCTGTTTTGCAGGTCCTGCAGTGTAATCATTGAACATAAACGCAA
>NC_051432.1:1092755-1099221 GCF_001649575.2 Kryptolebias marmoratus
AAATCAGGCATTTTAGCCCGCAACAATCACAAAAATGCCCGCGAAATCCTGGAGGGACTGACATATTTATCTAAAAACTCAGAAATGGAAGACAATTCAATTTTAACTGCACTGATGGATGATGAACTAATTTACGTTTTTCTATCAATATGCAGTCATTCCTGTAAATATTGTCACTCAATCAAAAAGAAAAGCATGATTCACTTTTACCCGCTTTAGGCGTACAAATAATTGCATTTAGCAGACAAATCAATGCAGGAACACTGACACTGAGAATTGACACTGAGAATATTGTAGCAAGTAAAATGCAGACAATTATTACACACATGCAGACATATTATCCCAGTGTGCTATTTCTTGCTCATAGTCAATTAGTCAAGTAAACTACAGAGTAACACATGGGCTAACCTCCAAACAACCACAGCCTGGCAGCTGCCTTCAGCACCTCTGCCAGATTCACACTCTTAATTAGTTGCACTCACATGCCAATCATCTGCTTTAATGAGGACAGCTCTGTCATTCTGCCTAATGAGAACAGTTTATGAAGTGTCTTAGGCGAAAGTTAACTGCAACGACACAGAAAACGGCACAAAATAAAATCTAGCACATATAATTCCTTTTCCCTGAACAGTTTTATTTATGCAGATGCTGTTTGCATTTGACTGTTCCTTGACCTGTTTACGTCTTCATGTTTCTTCACGTCACAAAAAAAAATTGTTGGGGCAATTATTGAATGTATTTAATGTACATGTAATACAAACACGCAGAATATATACAGGTCCCTACCATTGCAGGAAAAGCAGATCTGACCCACTGAGACATGAATATTATTTTAAAGGTGACCAGTACTCCTTTCTTATTTACAAATGTCTGTGACTGCTGACTCATCAAAAAACAAACAAACAAATCCAGATGGGGTTTTTTTTCACAACTTTAATTTGAAAGTGTGTTTTCTCAACTGTTGAGGATTCATATTGTTCTTGTTTTTTGCTTTAATTATAATGAATATCCATAGCCCTCTGATCAATGGAGCAAGTAGATCAGCTTCTCCCACATTAATAAAAGTGGGGATGCAAGCATATGGTTTTGCTTTCACACTGTTTGACCTAAAAACAAGTACAATCACTCCCGACAATGAGACAAATTAGATTAGTATACTTCTGATTTTGCTCCCCCATGTTATAAAATAACAATTGGGCGTCCATCTTGTGTACAACATTGTTCACATGCTCATACATATACATTAAATATGACCAAAAAAGTACATTTGTTGATAGATTTGCTTTAAGGTTTCATCACTTAACAATGTACACATGGCGTTTTTTCTCCATTTTATTAAATTTTGATTGTTTTACCTGTGCTGTTTTTATTCTGATGTTTACATTTGCTATGAATACTAAAACCATAAATATCTTCACGCTGCCTTGTGGCATTAGTGCTAAGTGAAGTGAAGTGAAGTGAAGTGAAGTGAAGTGAAGTGAAGTGAAGTGAAGTGAAGTGAAGTGAAGTGAAGTGAAGTGAAGTGAAGTGAAATTTATTTATAAAACACTTTTCAGAAGCAAGGCAATCCAAAGCGCTTTACAACAGAAATAACAACATAATTAAATACAGGAGGTAAATAGTCAAACATACACAATCAAATACAGAGGTGCAGCAAACATCATGCAAGAGGAGTGAAAGTATGTGTGAAACTGTAATTGTTTTTTTTGTTTGTTTGTTTGTTTTTTTGTTGTTAAGTGTCCAGTGGAAAAGGTGAGTCAAAGAAATTTCAAAATTTTTTGCATGTGTTTATTGACATAAGTACTGAGGACACAAAGAAACTGTTTAACCAGCAAAAAAAACAGGAAGTCACTCACTTGAACCACTGCCTAATAATGATGTTGTGAAGACAGAATGGTGTTGGAGGTGAATGGCTCAATTCTCAAAAGGATATTAATATTAGTGCAAATAATTAAATTTACTCACCAAGAAGTCACCCAGCTTGTAGTCTCTTCTCAACCATGCATTTTATTAGAATTAATGAATTGTGCGCTGAACCAGGCCATAACCACAGTACTGGTTAGTTGCATTTTTTCATCCTGTGTGGCCCTGTACTGGCAACTGAATTCTCCCCATTTCCCACTGAGCAGAGCTATTATGTTCCCCCAAGTAAAAATAATAGATGTGCAAATTCTGATCTTACTGTACTAAAGTTGTGTGATATAACTACTGTGTCAATCTCCCAGCTACTTATAGTCACTCACTGGAAACTTGATTTGATACAACTTGCTAATACCAGATTGGACCCCTTTTTACCTTCAGAACTGCTTTAATTATTTGTGGCATAGATTGAACAAAGTGTTGAAAACATGACTACATTAGATTTTGGTCCATATAGACATGATACCATCATATAGTTGCTGCAGATTTGTCAGATGTTAATGTCCTGTTCCACCACATCCCAATGGTGCTTGATTGGATTGAGATCTAGTGGATGTGGAGGCCACCGAAGTTCAGTGACTTGAGACCAGTCAGACCAGTTAGTGTTTTTCCAATTTCTTATTGACCAAATTCTGGTGAGGTTATATAAATTAAGCATCTGTGTCTTGTTCTTAGCTGGCAGGAGTGGCACCCAGTGTGGTCTTCTACTGCTGTAGCACATAGTCTTCAAGGTTGGATGTGTTGTGTGTTCAGAGATGGTATTCTGCAGACAGTTGGAATGAGTGGTTATTTGAGCAACTGTTGCCTTCCTGTAATCTTGAATCAATCTGCCCATTCTTCTCTGATCTCTGACATTACCAAGGCTTTTTTTTTTGTCTACACCACTGCTGCTCACTGGGTAATTTCTTGCTTTTGGACCATTCTCTTTAAACCCTAGAGATGGTTATGTGTATAAATCCCAGTAGATCACCAGTTTTTGAAATACTGAGGCCAGCCAGTTTTGGACCAACAACCATGCCACATTCAAAGTCACTTAAATGCCCTACCTCCCCATTCTGATGTTCGATTTTGACTTCAGCGTGTCATATTCACCACGTTTACATGCCTATTTTCACTGAGTTACTGTCATGTTATTGGCTGAATAGATATTTGTTAACAAACAATTGAACAAGTACAAGTAAAAAGTGTTTGATAAGTGTGTGTCTGTATAATATATATATATATATATAAACACACACACACATCTTCTTCTCCTTCTTTCAACTGTTCCCTTTTCAGGGGTCACCACAGCGAATCATCCTCCTCCATCTAACTCTGTTTTCTGCATCCTCTGTCCTCACTCCAACTAGGTCCATGTCCTCTCTAACTGCACTTTAACTTATATTCCTATCTACTCTCTTCAGTCCTCTCACTGTCCCATTTATTCCTGGCTAACCTCTTCTCTGGATAACTTCTTGCACTTCACTATTCCACCACCAGGTCTCCATATCAGGTCTCCCAGATGGCATGCCAAATACCTTCCTACCTGTCTCTCTAATCACTGCGGCTGTAGTAGCCCAGTCTTCTGCAAGCTATTTCTTATCACCCAGAGCCTTTAACAGCTCATTTCTGAACTCCCCACAACATTCTTCCTTCCTCAACTTCCACCATTTGGTCCTCTTCTCTGCCTTTACTCTTTTCCTCTTCTTTACCACGACAGTCATCCTACACACCACCATCTGTCATTCCTGGTTCCTTTCTGTGACACCAAACCTGCCTATCCCTTCCTCATCTCTTTTGTTTTCGTATATATATATATATATACACTGCCTGACCAAAAAAAAAAGTTGTCACCTGGATTTAACTACGCAAATAGGTACGAGCCTATGGGTGATTATGTTTCAGCTGGCAACAAGTTACTTAACCCCAACTGGTGCAATGAGTTGCTTCTCATTTCTTGAACAACCATGTCGAAAGACATCCTGTGGTCGTGGAAAAGTTTGAGAAGCATCAAATCATTGGCATGCATCAAACAGAGAAAACATCTAAGAGGATTGCAGTAACTACTAAAACTGGGTTAAGAACTGTCCAATGCATTACTAAAAGCTGGAAGGATAGTGGGGACCCATCGTCTTCGAGGGAGAAATGTGGCTGGAAAAAAATCCTGAATGATCGAGATCGGCAATCACTTAAATGTTTGGTGAAATCAAAATGAAGAAAAACAACAGCAGAACTCTGGGCTACATATAATAGAGAAAGTAAGAGCATTTCCACATGCACAATGCGAAGGGAACTCAAGGGATTGGGACTGAACAGCTGTGTAGCCTTAAGAAAACCACTAATCAGTGAAGCTAATCAGGAAAAAAGTCTTCCATTTGCTAGGGAGCATAAAGATTGGACTCTGGAGCAATGAAAGAAGGTCATGTGGTCTGATGAGTCCAGATTTACCCTGTTCCAGAGTGATGGGCACATCAGGGTAAGAGGAGAAGCAGGTGAAGTGTTGCACCCATCATGCCTAGTGCCTACTGTACAAGCCTGTGGGGGCAGTGCTATGATCTGTGGTTGCTGCAGTTGGTCAGGTCTAGGTTCAGCAACAGTATGTGCTCAAAGAACGAGGTCAGCTACCTGACTAACTGACTATCTGAATATACTGAATGACCAGGTTGACCAGGTTGTTCCATCAATGGATTTTTCTTTCCTGATGGTACGGGCATATTCCAAGATGACAATGCCAGGATTCATCTTCATTGTGAAAGAATGGTTCAGGGAGCATGAGACATCATTTTCACACATGGATTGGCCACCACAGAGTCCAGACCTTAACCCCATTGAGAATCTTGTGGATGTGCTGGAGAAGACTTTGCGCAGCGGTCAGACTCTACCATCATCAATGTAAGATCTTGGTGAAAAATTAATGCAATACTGGATAGAAATAAATCTTGTAACATTGCAGAAGCTTATTGAAACAATGCCACAGCAAACATGTGCCGTAATCAAAGCTAAAGGTGGTTCAACAAAAAATTAGTGTGTAATCTTTTTTTTTTTTAGTGGCAACTTTTTTTTTGGCCAGGCAGTGTATATATTATGTGCAGAGCATGCACTGATTGCACACTGTGTCACTGGCATGTTAATATTTGATTGCTGTCTGAGTGTTTTGTTTTTATCTTGCCATTTTTTTTGGTCTTAAGTGATCGGGTCTAACAGCAGAAATGACTTGTCCTTTAGGATTGTTAAAGTATTCTGGTTCTGGCTGACAGATAGATACTTCCATCAAGCACATCTGGCATGGCTTGGCTCAGAGTCAACTGGCACAGTCCAGATCACTCTGCCAGCTCCCTTTGAAATGCCTCAGTATGGTACGGGCTAGCACAGTTCCAACTGAATTGCCCTCTGAAACCTAAATCATCAGATGAGCCAGTAGTCATTAAAGGACAGAAAATACTCTGTCTCTAAATATACACTCTCTTTGTACTGTGGCATTTGTAATAATAATAATTCTGCAACAACAATAATACTCCTCTAATAAGTTTTAAGCCATTGTTGTTAAAAATGTTTTCTGCAAAACTTTACGCATGCTTTTAATATCTACTTATGTAATTGCATACATGTGAATGCATTGTTGGTCATCATGTGCAACTGGTGAAGGGGACACAGCGAGCAGTAGTTAGAGCTGTCGCCTCACAGCAATAAGATCACAGGTCCATCTCCCGGCCTTTCTGTGTGGAGTTTGCATGTTCTCCCCTTACATGAGTAGGTTTTCTCCCAGTACTCCAGTTTCCTCCCACAAACCTAAAACATGCATGTTAGGTTATTTGGTCAATTTAAATTGTCCCTAGCTGTGATGGCGAGCGTAAACAGTTGTTTGTCTATGTGTCCCTGTGATGGACTTGCAGTCTGTCCAGGGTGTACCCCGCCTCTCACACAATGACTGCTGGAGAAAGGCACCAGATGTTTTGCAACCCCGAAAGGAAAAAGCAGGTAAAAAAATGGGTTGATGGTGTCTTTGTTGTGTACAATAATTGTTTTCACATCATTAACAGTTGTCCAACATAACCTGTTGCCAAGAGACCAATAACTGTAGAAATGTGCTTACTCCAGCCATAAAGTTGGCATTGGGCGACACACATGCCTTGATCATTTCACATATATATCTGAAGTTTTGCGTAGAAAAGGGCAAATTCCATGTTGAATTCCAATAATAATAACCAAAAAACTAAGTTTATAATTACTTTTGTACACCACATGTGTTGTATTAAGAAGCTGGTTTGCTGGAAAATAAAAAAAACACTAATCTGTAAAGATGAACTGCTTACCAATCAAATTGTTGTTTTTTTCTTTCTAAAGGGAAACCATAGAAAATACACTGAAAATGCATCCCTAAACTGGTTCTTGGACCAATTGAGTGCCAGAACCTGGTTCAAAAGGATAATACTTTTCAGTCTGCAGTGAACTGTACACCTGCTGGAGCTCTGTAACAACTAGCTTACCACATAGTGAACTCATCGCTGTCTTCATGTGTTTTCCCCCAGGCTTTGAAAACAGCAGTTATCAAACCACTGATAAAAAA
>NC_051432.1:1099321-1100379 GCF_001649575.2 Kryptolebias marmoratus
AGGTGCTGTTTTTATTTTGTTTTTTAATTATGTAAAGCACCTTGAAATGCCTTGCTGCTGAAATGTGCTATACAAATAAAATTTGATTGATTGATAGTTCACTCTCCGGTCAAGGTAAGTGTAAATTATCAAGCTGCACTCCAATAACTCTCTGCACAGAGTATGAAGCAGCCTCAAACACACACTTCCAGACAGCCTCAGGGGTTCATCAAAACACAGGACTCTTACTAGGTGTGGAGCAAAGACTGAAGAGGGAAATGAAAGCTGCCAAGATCAAAAATCAGAAAAGTAAGCTAAGTAAAACAGAGGTACTGGGGAAAGTGGAAAAATCAATGTCTGTCCAAATAACTATTTTCATGTCAAAAACAGTTTTCACATGATTTACATCAGTGTACTGCTTTGATTTTACAGCACTATTTAAACAGATTCACATTCAGGTAAAATAAATAAGAGCTGATTTGTTTCATTCAAAAATTAAGCTTAACAAAATAAGTTTCCTTTACCCTCTTCCCATAACCAACCCTCACTGACTGCTTTGTAAAACTTTGGCCTTTGTTGAAAGTTTTTAATGCCCCCTGCTTTAGACAATCTAAGAAGACTAAATTTGACTGTTTTCTACTTAAACTTTAAATTTGGCATATAGTATGTCTAAAATGATCTGCTGAAAGGGTTTTTATTTTAATAATATAAAATAAAAGAAAGAAACATGTTTTTGCTCAGGTGAGGCAGACTACAAGTTCTAACTGAGAGAAGATGGAAATATCGGTAACAAAACAAGTACAAGAGTGATCAACAAAGTAAAATAGCATAAAAGCCCAAAAATAATGAGCAGTCGGTTGAAGTCAGTTTATTACTTTAAAAAGGAAAGACTAATATAAACATATGCAAAGAAAAGAAATGTAAAAGTGGAAAGCTCGGTATATGAAAGGCAATTTTGTTCAATCAATCAATCAAATCAAATTTTATTTGTATAGCACATTTCAGCAGCAAGGCATTTCAAGGTGCTTTACATAATTAAAAAACAAAATAAAAACAGCATGTGACAATGAATAAACAGT
>NC_051432.1:1100592-1106342 GCF_001649575.2 Kryptolebias marmoratus
TTCAGTGATTTATAAACTAACAACAGTATTTTAAAGTCTATTCTTTGAGCTACAGGGAGCCAGTGTAGGGACTTTAAAACTGGTGTTATGTGCTCTATCTTCCTGGTTTTAGTGAGAACACGAGCAGCAGCGTTCTGGATCAGCTGCAGCTGAGGTAAAAAAAAAAGTGGGCAAACAAAAAGGACATATTTGAGTGTGTTTGCGTGTTTCCTGGGGACATCAGGCTTTATAGAGCCCATCAACACAGCATGAGGAAAAGAAATCACTCCTGCAAGAGGTGGTGCTAATGGCTTTAGACTGTGAGCGTGTCACTTTATATGTGAGTGTGTGTGTGCTGATTGATCGAACATGCCAAGTCCAGCTCCGCTTTTCCTGCTGGGAGCCAGAGTGGGAAACTGCCAGAACAGCAAACAGCAAATAATCAGGACACACACAAACACACACACACACATACACATATATACACAAATTTTCTTCACTAACCATTACTATCACGTATATTTTAACATTTTTGACCCATTTGCTCAGAAATAGACACACACACACACACAATTCTTACCTTTTTCTGTAACTCTAATATTGTATATAGCAGTGATCCACATCATTGCTTGCTCACAAGAGAAGTAGGAAGTGTTTCTTTGCATGCACTCATTTTCTGTCAACCACCAGATCCATTACACAAAAACACAAACATGCAATCATGTGAAAAAGAAAGTACACTTGTTGCTCACACTGGTGAACACAGAGAAACAACTGGAGAAAGAACTTTGGTTCAGGAAACTGTCCAGTCGGATTTTTTTTCACCTCCACCTCAAAGTTTGATCAACTCTTTTCCCTCAACTCAAACAGATTACAATCTTTATTTTCTTTGCTTAAAGGCTGTGCAAACTTGGTATTAAGTCAGTTCTGCTTTAAATAAGTGTACAACAGACTCTTCTTTTCAGCATGTATCAGCAGATACTAAATGGAGGAAGGCTGAGAAAACTGCATTTACAACATGGCTGAAGTGAATGATCACATATGTCTGAGTGCCTGACGTGTTTCTTTAAACTGCTGCCGCACACATGATTTAAAGTGGTGGAGGCATCTTCAGTAACTTGACAATTTTCAACTCAATAAGAAATCCTATGACTTTTTAGCCTCACAAGAGCTCGTTCCACAAGATCTCATTACACCCCAAGTGTTAACACAATGCCTAGCAGGAAAGACATCAGCAATGATCTTAGTGAAGCATCTGTGGTTGTCCATCAGTCTGGGAAGGGTTAGAAAAATTTTTGGACAAACTATTTGGAGTTTATTATTTTGCAAAGGAGAAGTGAGTTCAAAAGTGGAAAACATTTAAGCCAGTGGACATCCAAAAGTCAAAACACTGAAACTTTTAGAGAAAATATAAAGTAAAAAACAATATATTAGTTAGCATGTTGGGTACTTCATTTCATATCTGTAGGAATATTTAAAAAATAAACTTAATTTGCCAGGATAAAGCCTATTTTCTTCAATGAGACATAATAGCACAACTTTGGTTTGCAAAGTCTCATCTAAACAAACCCCAAGTTCCTGGAACAATGTCCTTTGAACAGATGAGACCAAAGTAGAGAAGTTTGGCCATCATGCACAGAAGCAATTTTGGCAAAAAAACAAACACATCATACACAAAAACCTCAAACAACTGTCAAGCACAGTGGTGGAGGACTGATGATTTGGGCTGGCTCATACAACATGATAAAAACGTCAAGCACTCCAGCAACTCTACAACAGAATGACTGAAAAGAAAATTTACGGTCTCACAATGATCCAGTCAAAATTGAAACCTCAACCTGACTGATATGTCACATGAACATATATCAACTGATGGGACTTTAAGAGAGCTGTGCATGAATAAATTCCTAGAAATTGCAAGAAACTCATGCAACTAAAAAACAAGTGGACCAAAATTCCTCTACAATATTTAGGAGACTGAGAATGTCATGGACTTCAGTATTTTTGAGTTTATTTTGCTTTTTGTTCTTTGTTTGGTGTTTCAGTAATTTTTTATTATTTCTTGTTCATCTTGTGCTTTCGTTTAGTTTTTGTCTTTTGGTTTCCTGTGTCACCATTCACCTGTCCTCTGCTCAGTAATTTTCCAGTCTGCCAGCCACGCCCACCACCTGTTCCTCGCCATGTTCCCAGCTGCAACTCATTTTCCTCTCACCCTCTGTTCTTTAAAGCCGATCTCTTTTCATTCACTCCTCACTGGTTCATTCTTTCTGGTTGTTGCTCACCGTCTCTGCTGTGTGTCATCTTTACATTTTTGTATTTTTCAAGCCACGTCCATGCACCTTGTTCCATGTGTTCTCCGCTATTGTTTTGTAAGTTTTTGTAATCTTGTTTTTTGCTGCCACGTCAGCCTTTTGGTTTCCTTTAGGTTTTGTTAATAAATTAGTTTCCTTCTTACATTGTGATGAGTCTGCATTCTGGGTTCGCCATGCTCCGTCATAACAGAGAAGTTCATACAGAGGACCAATATTGACATTATTGCTGTCAACAGCTTTTCTACAAGTTATTGAATCATAGGCAGTGCTTAGCTGTTTTGTAAAATTATGTTAAATAATCACACAATGCAACATATCATGTTGATATGAGGTTAATTTTCCTAATTTCAGGACCTGGCAAAGATCACAAATGATGATCCACCCATTTTCTTTACCCGCTTCTCTGTTCTGCGAGGGAGCTGGTGCCTATCTCCAGCAGTCACTGTGTGAGAGGCGGGGGACACCCTGGACAGGTCGCAAGTCCATCACAAGGACACATAGAGACAAACTGCCATTCACACTCTTGCTCACATATTTTTTGTCTGTGGGAGGAAACCGGAGTACCTGGGGGAAAAAAAACGTATGCATGCATGAGGAGACGGATGTAAACTCCATCCAGGATCTTTCAACAGCTCTGGGATTACATGTGATTGTGTCGTTTCTGCAGAGAAGTAGGTCAATTTTTGACCAGATAATACATTAACTGCACAGCCTGGAGCAGCAAAAAATATCTTGATTGCATGGTATGAGATGGTTTGTCACTATGACCCAAATTCAACTATCTAAAAACATCTATAGTAAGCCTACATTTACAAAATTAGACAAAATCATGAATTACTCATTTTAAATAACAATATCATTATTCAATGAAAAAATGTTGCTTTGGCAGAAATATTTGCTTCAATACAGCAAGTAATAAAGTGTGTATGACAGGGTAAGACTACACAGTTAAAAGGTTCCTTGTGGGTTTTTAATCAAAACACACAGATTTCTTTTAATTTGTTAAGATATGGCATAGTGGGATATAGTAAGACCTAATCCCAGTGGCCTACAATATATTGCTGTGGTGTTTATGCCAGTTTGTAACATTTTCATTTCTGTGAATCTGTGCATTATTGTCCTGAAAGATCATCCCATCACTGAGAAATAGTTAGTCATCCTAAATTTACTCCTTAGAAGTAATCTTACCAGGCAGTGCTCTTAGAGGACAAAGTGAAATCCACAAAACAGTTACCCAAATCATCACAGAACTTCCACCATATGCCACAGTCTATTGGCCATGTCTTGTGGTCTTTACACTCCTTGACCTTTGATGGGGGTGAGATATATCTTGGCATGTACTGAATAGTACTGATCTCCTATCAAACAGTTTTCATTGATAGTGGGTTGGCAAAATGCTAGTTTAGTTTAGTTTAACCCACATGGGTTTGCATGTAATCCTCTGAAAACCTAACAGAGCTTAACGCTCAGAGTTGTTTGTTACACAGCAATAAAATGCTGATTAAATGCAAGTTATCTTGAGCTGGTTATAAGACAACCAAAGCGTGTTTCATCACCAAGAGTAAAAAACCTAGTTAAAATTCAAAAATAAAGAAGCACAGGTAAATTTACTGTGTACTGCATTATTAAATTCCTTCATCCAACCAGTTTCTCCAACCACTGTTCTGCAAATGTAAGAAATGAATCAGCATATGAGTACCCTAAGTACCCTTTCAATTGAGTACTGGGGCTGTTCAGAAACCTATTTCTTAATGCCGAAAACAAAACTGCAGGTAGAACTGGAATTTGTTCCTTCAGTGGTACATCTATCTTTTCTTTAGCAGGGAAAAGCTAAAAGACTAACAACAGCACAAGCAGACCAGCTGAAAGTTAGGGTTTTTCACTTTTTTAATACAGCCCCCAAATGAGAGCAACAAAACCCTTCAACAGTTAGTTAGTTCTTCATACAGTTAGCTTTCATAACTGTATGAAGAACCAATGCTGTGGCTTTAGTTATATTATGTTGGGCCAAACAAAGCCAGTAGGATAACAACACAAACATTCAGATGTTAGGTTTTAAATAATGATCATGTAGGGAACTTGTACTCACAGTCGGGACAGAGCTTCATTCTTCTGAAAGAGCAGCTCTGGAAGATGGCTGAGACGATTTCTGTTTAGGCGACTGTACAAACAAATACGAATAAATATAAAAATAGGGAATAATTGTAGCCAACTCAGCAAGAAGCATTATTTCTAGACTATGTGTGCTAAAAAAATTATGCTGTATTCTCACAGTCTTTCCAGCTCTTTTAGTTCATCAAAAGTTCCTCTTTCAAAGTTACTGATATAGTTCTCCATCAGGTGACTGGAAGAAGGAAAACAAAAATAAATTAATTAATAAAGAAAGAGCTTAATAAATAAATGCAAAAAAGAAATCAATTTCAGTTTAATGTTCTAAATACTTAAAGGTTTGACCTCAATAATAACATCATTCAAGAATCTCCATAGCATCAGAATATTTCACCTTACTTTAATCACAAGAAACCTTAGTGCAGATGTTAGCTTTTCATTTTATAAATAAATAAAAGTAAATCATAATAATTTCTGTAGACCTTTAGCATAAATAAATACACAAAACATATGTCATGCTTTCTTAAACATACTGAAAGTATCCATCCATCCTCTTCCCCTTGATTCTCTGCTAAGGGCTGTCTAAGAATAAATTTAATTGACCTTTGTATTTCATACTCATTTCATACTTAATACCCTCTCATTGTTAATCTATTATGAATGGGCCTCTGGAGAAGGCATTAATATTCCTGTTAACACGTCATGTCCATCACTGACACCCACTGGAGTCCCAGTTCATGGGTTGACACGGGAAATTATCACTCACCCAGACTCTCCCACAAGGCACAGTGCTTTCAGATCAAAGGGTCATAGATAAGTCCCTCCTTGTTTTAATTCTGGCTGACACTGACACCCAACAAGCGTCTTTGGGTGACTCATGTGTCACCACTGGGCTGGAACATTATTCTGCCCTCTGGCTTTTAAGGGCTAAGAAAGCTATTTTTCCCACATTCCTACCAGACCTAAAACTAGCAACGAAACGTGGGAAAGCATTCCTAAATAAATACAGACAGCTGCACTGTCAACAGTTAGTATGAATCCAATGACATAAAGAAAGGTCTCGTTAAAGACCAAAAGAAACTTATAGACACAGACAAAATTGTTTGAACTCTTTCATGAAAGAAAGAAGAATCCTCCAAGGTCACCGCTCCATCTGTCTCAGGTTTAAAGGGTTCCTTCTCCAGACTTCATGTTTCAGCTTCTTCCACAGATGTTCTACAGGATTTACAGGTGCTGGTCATAAAATTAGAATATCATGAAAAAGTAGATTGATTTCAGTAATTCCATTTAAAAAGTGAAACTTGTATATTATATTCATACATTACATACAAACTCATATATTTCAAATGC
>NC_051432.1:1107610-1122436 GCF_001649575.2 Kryptolebias marmoratus
AAAATTAAACGAAATAAACATTTGAAATATATGAGTTTGTATGTAATGTATGAATATAATATACAAGTTTCACTTTTTAAATGGAATTACTGAAATCAATCTACTTTTTCATGATATTCTAATTTTATGACCAGCACCTGTAGATCAGGGCTCAGAAGACCATTTCAGAATGGTCCAATGTTTGGTTCTGAGCCATTCTTGGGTGTTTTTATCTGTGTGTTTTGGATCATTATCCTGTTGGAGGATCAATGACCTGCCACTGAGACCAAGCTTTCCAAGACTGAGCAGCACATTTTGCTCCAGAATGGCTTGATAGTCTTTGAACCCTGAACAGATTCAAGACACCCTGTAGCAAATGCAGCAAATGCAGCCCCAGAACAGAACCGAGCATCTTCCATGTTTCACTGTAGGCACAGGGTTCTTTTCTTTGTGTGCTTTGTTTTTGGTTCTGTGAACACAAAGCTGATGGGACTTGTTACCTAAAAGCTCCAGTTTTGTTTCATCTGTCCAAAGGACAATCTCCCAGAAGCTTTGTGGCTTCTCAATATGCATTTTGGCAAATTCAAGACTGACTTTTTTATGATTTCAATAGGTCAGTCTCCTTCAACTGTCACAGCTGCTGCTGAGCTGTGTCTCCTCACACCTGATGATCATCACCCTGATCTCCAGCTGCTGCCATATAAGGATGGAGCTTCCCCCTGCACGGCGTCAGATTGTTGTGAAACCCTCAGCGGTAACACCTTCAGACCTGCCTTAGAAGCTTGACCAAACTGTCTGGTTACTAACCTGTCTGTCTCTTCCTTCTACCCAGTGGCCTCTCCTGTCCCTGATCCTGACCCTCTCCACTGGATTTGGACCTCCTGGTTCTGACCCCCTGTCCCTGAGATCTGGACACTGTCCTGACCAGATTTGGACCCGCTGGCTTAGATCCAGGCCCGTCAGCCTGGAAGAAGTTTAATCCCTAATAAACGCCTCTTTGCACTCTCTGTTCAGTCCCTGCGTCCATCAGTGCCTGCCCCTGTCATCAACATCTTCTATTAAGTCTACTTTGGCTTAAACAGTGACCCATGGTAACCCGTGCAATCTGACACCAGTGCATTTTAACCATTTGACTTTCTCCACTTTTTTACTATTCATATTACCCCTCTCTTATGTTTTTCAATTTTATATCAATTATATATCAAATTTTATGTCAGTTTTCTTCTTGCAGCTACATCCAGGTAGGTTGGCTCTGTCGGGATTCGGGGTTTTTGTGTTTTAGTTTATTGTTTTTGTTTGTTTTCATGTTTTCTGTTTTAGTTGTGTTTCAGGTGTCTTCCTTTTGGTTTAGGTTTTTGTTGTGTTCATGTTCTCTGTGCCTGTCACTTCCCACTCCTCCCCAGTCACTCTTTTGCCTTCCTGCCACACCAATCTACACCTGCCTCTAGTCTTGCTAATTGCTTCACCTGTGCCCACTTTCCAATTACCTCCTCTGTTTAAAAACCCAGTCATCACTTCCACACTCTGCTGGTTCATTGTTGTTTCATGCCTGTCTTGTTGTTCCTGTCTTGCCTCCTGTTTTGCCGCTGTACCAAGTCTGGATTTTGTTATATTTAGTTTTGCTGCCTTGTCAGCTTTTTGTTTTTGATTATCTTTTATTTTAATAAAATTAGTTTCTTTCAAAGATGAGTCTGCACTCTGGGTTCGCCTCCGTCCCCATTCCCCCGCCCGACAGGCTCCAGTCCTGTGGATCTTAACCTTTTGAATAATCTGTGCAGCTGTAGTCAAAGGACATCCAGCTGCTTGGAGGCGGTCTTATAGTCTTTACCTTTAACATTATGCTCAGTAATGTTGTTTCTAAGATCCTGAGACAACTCTGTCCTTAGCTTTCTGTGCCCCATGTTCAGTGTGTTACACAACATGATACCAAACAACACAGTGACTACTTTTCACCCTTTAAACAGGCAGGCAGACTGATCACAAGACACCTGGGATGAAATTACAGGACACACTTTAGTTTAACATGTCCCTGTGAGAAAATTATGTTCAATCTTTTCTAGGAGTACAATCCTTTCTGTCAAGGCCAGTTTGATTAGTTTGTTTTTTAAAATATTTCTGTGCAGTGACTTATTCGCATTAGTTGATTTTTAGTATTATAATATTAGTATTTTAACATTATTTTTGTCAGTTTCAAGTTATTTCAGTGACCTTTCTGGGGTTATTATCTTTACAAAAAGGTACGAACAAATTTGTACGTGTCTATATTTATTACCTATGCATTTGAATGTTACATTTTTTTGTTTGTTTTTGCAACATCTGTTAATAGGATGGATACTTTATTTCTAATCCATGTGATAAAGACAATGTGTGTGTAACTCACAGAACTCTGAGGTGTTTGAGACCAGAGAAGTCTGTCTTGGTTATGACCGTCAGATTGTTCCCATTTAGATCCCTGAAAAACAAACAAAACAACAGCAAATTAGAGAGTAGAAAGTCCAACAAAACAGGTTTTTATATAAAATGTAGACTTAGACTCTCTAATGTCAAAATACATTATAAACTGCCACTTTGCATTTGTCAGTTAGCCAGTGTGATCTTTATTGTTTTGAACACGAAGGAAAAAAAATCAACAAGGGGTAAAGATCTGAGTGAGACAAAATTACTCATATATTCAGGATAAGCATAATATTTTATAAAATTGCTTTGGCTCTAGATGGGATGTTGAAACCACAACCACGTGGGGCTATTGATGGTAGTTCTCTTTGTACATCTGCTCCAGTCCTGGAACTGGTAAGCCTGGTAAGAACATCATCACCCACCGCTGACAAAAAGGTAGAGTCATAATGTTTTTGCCTGTGTTTGTGTGTTTGTTTTTCTGCACTGTTAGCTAAATATCTCAGTGAATCACTGAACCGATTTTATTAAAAATTTTAGAAAGTAATCACTGAGTTGATGTCTACAATTGTGACATAAACCAGGTTTTCTGTCCAAGGAGCGAAACCAAAACCAGACACGGAGACAAGGATTAAGGTAAGTGGTTTATTTACAAGGTGCAGGTATCTACAGTGGTGGTAGTCAGGAGCAGTCTGGAAGGCAAGAAGGAGCAAGGTGAGTCTCGGGTACAAGTCTTGGTTTAGTGTTGAGAACAGATGAGTTTGTGAATAATGTCTTTTTCTTTCTTACAGGTGTAGAAGGCGTTTGTGGCGTCGAGGAGGTAACAAAGGTTTCCAAGATGATCCGGAAGGTAAGAGATCCAGCGGTCCGGTAAGGTAAGTAATCCAGTCGTGATACAGGTAAGTTCCCGTCGGGCAGTGACCGTCTAGGCGAGGCAGCAACCTGAGTCGAAGAGCAAATAACAACAAATTATCTAAGTCACTAGCTTGAGGTTAGAACCTGTGGCTGAGACTCAAACCAGTGAGGTTTGATGCTCCAGCGATGGTCTGGAACCAGCCGGAGGCTTAAATGCTGGATCAGCTCATCAAGGAAATCAGGAACAGCTGAGGAAGGAAAGGTTAGTAGCGCCGCCCATAGACGGAGCTAACTCCAGATCCTCACAAATTGATAAACCTTTGGAGTCAATCAATTCAAGATGGCCATCAGAGCAATGCAATCTCAGCAAAAACAAAAATGCCTTTAACTCAGTCACTTTTACAAATACTGAAGTAAATTTTGGTGTGGTGTTACCTGTGACTGACCCCAAACTTATATTCTAAGCACTACCTGATCACACAAGATTTGTGTTTAAAACTTTGCCATTAACTAGTTAAATGTATGCTGTCTGTTTTCAAAATATCTTTATCTGCACTCATTCCAATATTTCTAGCACTCTCCAATGTGTCATGTTATGGTTGACAGCATGTTAGACCTTCTTTCAAGTAATTATCTTGTAGTAAAACACCAGCTCTAGTTCTGCCATTAATGTTAATGTTAATGTCAACACTGCTAACATTAACCACTGAGCCATCGACTCAGTTTCAACATTTAGTCTCGTCCTAGCCCTTATTATCTGCAACTAAATTTAAACCACATTTACTGCAGCTCAGGCATTTTCATCCTTACAGATAGATTTTAAAACACAAACAACTGAAAACATAAGATGCACAATTAAAGTTTGTTTATCACTAAAAAATGCTAAAGAGCACCAATCAGAAATTTTACACAATTTGAAAATACTGATTTGCAGTCTCAATGTCCAAGAACTTATAATGCAATTATTTTTATTTTTTTCTTATAATGCAATTATAACATCAGTGTCATCAACAAAACACACTGTCACATTGTTCAGCTGAGAGTTGAACAAGGAAACATTTGAGATTGGTGCCTGATATCAGCGCTGTTTATCCATTCTTCCCAATGACAGCTAATCCAGAGCGCTTCAGAACATCTAAGGCTATGTTTGGATATTTGATTAAATAGTTCTCCATTTATACGATTATATGATTCTAACAAACACACTGAAATACCTATAACATGCCAGTCGGTGGCAAGAAAGTCCATAATAATGACTTATCAAAGTACAGAAAACCAATATTCTTAGCTTGGCAAAAGGTTTTCAGAAAACCTTTTGCTTGATGTTGTTTACAGTTTCCTCTGAGGTATTAACCATTTCAACACACAACCAAAGTTTATTGGCAATAACAACAGGATCAATTAATCATTTTTGAAAAGTTCGACATTTCAACTTCACATGGATCTACCAAAAAGAACTTTTGAAAAATGTTCACATTGTAAAGCACTTTTATTCATTTATTTACTTTTTTCTCACTAAACATTTGGTCTGGATAAGGACAGCAGAAATCCTCTGTTTAAAATATGCTGGAGTAGTGTGGACAGGGATGACTACTAAACTTTCTCTAACACAGTTTTAGTCTAAACATCTGCATTTAAGAAGTCATTTAGATGTCTTTTTAACCCAAAAAGGTTCTGTGGCTGCATCATTTCTCAGCTGAGAAGAAAACCAGTTCAGCACTAAAAGTGACTGTTTTTCCTCATTTTTGTCATTTTTGCTCTCTTTGAGGCAGACTGAACTTATAACTAGGTCAAATCTAAGTATGGTCGGTGCACTCACACTCTTAATCTCCATACTCTCATTATTAAATTTAACTTATCTTGGCTTATGCTAAATTACTGCAAAAATTGTTTTGAAAGTCAAATATCAATAACAAATCTAAATTTATTTGTATATGGATACATCCTATATATGTACAAATATAAAAAAGAGGCTTTTTTGTAAAATTATGGTGTATGTTACATGTTTCGATTACTAAAGTCACTTTTAAGGTTTCTGAACTTTAGCTTTGTTTTATTTTCGGATTTTCTGAAAAAGATATTGTCAGATATTTTCAATCAGTATGCACTGTAAATTCTACTCAAACAAATCATTGTTTCTAATTTCTACTTCACTTTGAAGAGGATTTTTCTTTTAAGCCTAAAGTCTACCAACATCAACTGAAAGACCCAGGAAAATCAACACTTTCTTCCATGTTTGTTCAAATTTAAAACATTTTTTACTAACTGCTATTTTATAATTTACTGAATCTGTCATGATTTCTAGTATTTTTTGAGTTTGTTCTTAGTTTTGGTTCGGTTCCTGTCTTTGTTTCACATTTCCCACTTGCCCTCAGTCTGCTCCTGCTTTCCTGTCACGCCATTCTCCACCTGTCTTCAATCCTCGTTACTCACCTGTGCCCACTTCACCTGATTATCCTCAGTGTTTAAAACCCGGTCAATTTCATCACTACCCTGCTGATTCATTGCTCTTGTTTCCCCGTCAATGTCACGTTCATGTTCTTTGCCTTGTCGCTCCATTAGTTTATGTTTTGTATTTAGTTTGCTTGCTGCCACGTCAGCCCTTTTGATTTTGTGTTATTTTTACGTAAATAAATTAGTGTTCTTGGGATGAGTCTGCACTCCGGGTACGCCTCCTTCTCCACGCCTCCTGACAGAATCTGACTGCTTTTGTACTGCAGTTGGATTGATTAGATTTGAATGTGACTCTGACAGTACTTGGAATTATTTAGATTTGAATTGGACTTGTTTGCTTATGTGTTTGTTTATATGTATATGTATATAAGAGTTTTATTGAGATTTGGCACTACATAAAGTAACTGAAATTAATATGATACATGCATAATTTTCCTCAGTTTAATTCCCCCAAATCAAATGAGTCAGGGAGACAACTTGATTTTGGAGATATTCTAAATATAAACTATTACATGTGTCATCTCATCTGTTACTTTACCAGGTAATATTTTCAGTATACATACAAGTAGAAGCAGTTTAAAGCAGGAGAGATTTAACCTTTTGGCTCCATTGTTTATTTAAACTGACAGTTGTGAAGAAAGACGGAGGATGATGTCACTTTTCCCACAAGCTTTTGTGGAAGGAGAAGGAAATGATATGTGTGCATGTATCTGAATGAGTGTGTCTGTGTGTGTGGAGTGTCATGTTGCTGTGCTACTGTAAAGGGTGGAGCACAGTCTGACCTTGTCCTGCTGAAAGGAGACAGGGAGAAACAGAGGGACACTGGATGCTGTGGTTGGGTGCTGTAAACCAGATCTACAAAGAAAACACCTGCTGAAAAAAAGGGGGTAAATACTGCTAATATCCATGAATTATGCCATGTTGGTGTCAGATTAGGGTTTTTGTTCTTTGAGTCATAAAAATATTCACCATCCTGCATCTAGATTCTCACATACACATGATCGCAATATACATCCAAAATACTGTATATTTACTGCACCATATAAACTAACTATCAACTAATATTTGCCAGTTTTTTTAAGTATTAGCAATTGGACATGCCAGCGCATACTTCACCAGTTTTCAAACAGACATGTCTTTGGGCATGTAGCTGCTGTTGACAAACTGAAACATGTAACACGTGACCTCCTGTCTATCAAAGAGATACAGGAATCAGAAAGACCCTAGAGGAAAGTCTGTGAGATAATTTCTGGAAAAGCATCATATATACCAGTAAGAACAGCAAACTTTGCACTCTCATTTTTAGAGATATTATGTTATTCTGTTGAATATCAGATGCTATTTTTAGGGCCTGTTCACATTTCTTGTTACAAAACCGTCAGCTGACAGCTGCCGTAATGTCCCCACACCACACTGTAAAATATGGTATCTTCTGCTCATCATCTATAGGGCATTAGTAAAAACAACAGAGAACTAAGCTATGAAGATTTTTTTAGTTAAGGATTTATTATACTTACAGGCAAAACAACATCTTAATGCTGAGAGTCATCGGTCAGAAAATAAAGTCAAAAAAGGCAGGAAGAAGCAGCTATTGCTATAACACAGACACAAGTCAAACATTCTTCCTAAACCACGGGTGTCAAACTCCAGGCCTTGAGGGCCACTGTCCTAGGAGTTTTAGGTTTTTCTGCTCCAACACACCTGATTCAAACCAAATCAAATCATCAAGTTCTCCAGGAGCACGGCAACAAGTCATCCATTTAAACCAGGTGTTTTTAAAGCAAGAACACGTCTAAAACATGCAGAAGAGCGGCCACCGAGGAATCGAGTTTGACACCCCTGTTAAAAGAAGTTGTGTTGACAATGAAGTTATGTATGTATGTATGTATGTATGTATGTATGTATGTATGTATGTATGTATGTATGTATGTATGTATGTATGTATGTATGTATGTATGTATGTATGTAAAAAAAAAGTTGGAGTGCTGGATAGTTTGGATGGTTTAATTTTAATGGAGAGAGACAAAATATCAACTAAGAAAAAAAAACACTACACACTATGTAAAAATTCCCAGCCAAGCCATTGAGTGAAATTAGGATTAGTATTAAAACAAACATAATCTGGGCTGGATGGATGGATGTTGGAGTTCATAACTGAAAAGTAGGGGGGTTGTTTATTTTTTTGTCTATTGGTATTAAATTACTTAAAATGTTAAATATGACTTGTAATACTTTCTTGAGACCATAATCAATAATTAAAGACATTTCACTGGTGTGTCAGTTGGCACATGGTCGTTCTACCCCCTAGGACCAAAGCCCGGCTGTGTTTGGCATCCTTTTCTTGTCATGTTGAAATATGACAACCCTATCCTCACCCCATGAGGCTAGATCTTGCATGGAGCTCCAGACCAAGTGTGATTGATGGCCATTTTACTCTAGCTCTATTTCTAAACAATCACACCAATAGTTGTAGCCCATTTCAGCCTTGTGCAGATCTACTATTCTGTCCCTGGTGTTAATTGACAGCTCTTTGGTCTTATTCAGAGAGGTGGAAAGCCTGGAAGAGAAGAAATTGGCTCTGTGAAATGTGTGCTGTATATGCATAACTAGTTGAAATCAGGAGTATCTGTTATTGATTCATTGATTTAGCAAAACAGCACAGATTCATTTATCAGGCCAGAAGTTAGCAATAAATTCTGTTGTAAAGCTGAGCTGAAGAGGCTGTTATACATCAATAAATTTGTGGGTCTTGGGGAAATTTTTAGGTGTCTATCAGAAATGAAGTGGGCTGCTAAGTATACATTATAGAGCGTGATAGGTCCATCATGGTTTTAAGCATTCAAAAAACTTCTATAGCAAGTTTAAAGTGGTTTGTCGTTGTAGAGACAGCATATTGGGGTCCTGAGAGGAGTATAGGAGAAAGCAGAGACAATGTGTCCATGATATGGGGCAAATGAAAAAACTAGAATGAAAATCTAGTTTATGTTCTTTGTGTTCTCTGGAAAAGAGAGTCAAGTCACAAAATTTAATTCATAAATGCCATGTAAATTTTTTCTTTAATTTCTAAAACAAAATCAGTGCAGTTTTAATATTTGCTCTTTGTCACTAGTCAACTAGTACTAGGCTTATCACATTTTGTACACAATGCAACAACCGTTGCAGGAACAATACACTCAGTTATACTTTCTTTGTTGTACACATTTCTTTTCATTCTTCTGCTTTTTCAGTCAAAGGTACATTAAAAGCTCTCACCAGTGAGGGTTGGGAAGGCATCTAAGTGTGGTGATTTGGCTTTTCTGTTTTCTGTTTTTGTTTTGTTCTGTTTCCTATTTTTAGTTATCTGGTTTTTGTTTTCTTCTTGGTTCTGTCCTCATGTTTGTGTTCTCATTTCCACTCTCCCCCAGTCATTCATTTGTCTGTCAGCCACGCCCATCTTCACCTGTCCCGAATCAGTAATCATGCCACCTGTTCCCACTCACCTCGTTATCTGCAGTCTTAAAAACCCGGTCACTCTTCCCATACCTCGCTGGTCCATTGTCTATTGTTTGTAGCTTTGTTTCTGGTTGTTGGTTTTCCGTCCTGCTTGTCCCCGTCCCCGTTTCTGTTCATGTTAGTTTTAGTTTGTTCTTTATTTTGTTTTGCTGCCATGTCAGCTTTTGTTTTGTGTTTCTTTATTTAATAAATTATTTTTGTTAAATACGAGTCTGCGCTCTGGGTTCGCCTTCGTCACTCCTGTTCATGACACTAAGGTGTCATGTTTAGTGTGCAAGCTGACTTTATTGAGCACACACTCATTTTAAAACCATGTTAGGGGATCGATCCAAAATGGACAGTGACTCCCATTGTAAATGACTAAATGTGAGCCATATACTTATCACATAACATTTTTGTTGTTGTTGTATTATAGTTAATTTAAACAATCAATGAACTGTTTGCCTGACCAGGACTGCAAAGTTGTGCAAGTTATCACTGCCAGGGGATCCAGCACATCCTAATGAAACTGATGGAACAGTCTGAAGGTGAGCTAACAATTTCATTGCAAAAAAATAAAAATAAATATTTGTAAGTCTGACAAGATGAAGACAGAGTAGCAGATTGTTCTGATAGGATGGCTGGAAAAGGATTTAAAGATAGATGGAGACGGATCATGGTGGGGGGGGTCCAGAACAACGCCCTGCATGTATTTGAAATTACCCTGTCAGTTAAAACTGCACAAGAAACCAAGCATTTAAAAGGAGGTGGTGACATACAGCAAATGATGACCACATTTTCACACACTTAATTTACATACATGGTCACTTAGAAAAAACACCAAGCTGCTAATTGCAAAATGCCCACATGGTCTTTTTGTGAGTAGAAGAAAGAAGGAAACAATGATGCATGGTTAATTGAGTTCTGTGCAGCATGGCTGGGTCAGGGGGTCAGCTAAGCGACAGACTCCCCTCGAGTGGTGACTCTGTCGAACAATAGCTCATTAAAGCAGAACGCGTCTGGTACATACACACACAATCAGGGCTTCAGTGGGCAGTGAGGCAGTTGATCTGTTCAGCTTTGGTCTCCAGTGTCACATCTGATCTGGAATCAGGGCAGCAGGGGGACAACTTCTAATAAATCACCTGAATGGAGAAGCTAGCAGAAAGACTTAAAGTGAGCAAAGCTCATCTTGTATTGTTAGAAAGCTATAAGCTAGCAAAGTGTTGGCATGTCAATAATACTCAAAAAACATTTGTTTACATATTTGCTTGAAATTCATTCTAACACTGACAATTATTGGCTCCTTCATCCATATCTAACTTGGAATCCTTACTCTCAAAAAACACTCTGAATCCTGCTGAATTCATGCAACAAGCATATAAATAATACAACCACTGCAAAAAGTATGGAATCACCACTCAGGATGTTCTTCAATTGTTTGATTTATTTTTTATACAGAATTAAAGACATGCCACAAAACTATATTTTTTCTAAATTCCTTCCTTCTGGCATTTAGAAACAATTCAAAAAGAAAGAAAAATAATTGTTGTAGTCAGTCAAAATTGCTTTTTTTTAAATCAAGCAGAGGGAAAAAAATATATACATAACCAAATTATGGAATCATGCACCATTAAGGCCTTCACCTACTCAATGAGAGGTCACAAAGTCAGCTCTCATTCAGGTGGTTGAGTGACAAAAATTGCATCATTTTGTTGGCATAGCAGCTTCACCCGCCCCTTCTCGACACAAGGTCCTGGCTGAACTGTTTCTCCCAAGGGTTTGCACCAAGTATCAGACCCTTCGGGATTTCACGATGTTGCGATCACAACTATTAACGCAAAATCAAGCTAACCCCGCGAAATCGCAACTTTTTGCAACTTTGCCCAAAACACCGCAACTTTCCTGCAACTTTAACCCAAAATTTATTGTTTCTAAAGTGATTCGCCACCGTTTCTGCGGTCTGGTGTCTTCTTTGTGGGTTTGTGTAGAGTGGGATACAAAATAACCCCAAATAACTCACGAAGAAGACACATGACGTCACTTCCTGTTAACATCAGAATGCCGGGAGCATGCAGGAGGAGGGGACCAAAGCAAAAATGTGCGCTAACGCTTCACATTTGCCCACAAAGATTTCAACAAAAAACCCCGCAAAACAGTTTCCTACCCAGCTGCATGAGAGTGGGGGGAAGCTGTTTTGCACGTCCTGCAGTGTAATCATTGAACATAAACGCAAGTCATCCATCGACAAACACTTTGTGTCTGTAAAACATGTGAGGAGAGCTGCAGCAGACGAGTGACAATCCATAAATGGTCATGAATGCCAGTTTATAAGCTATCAAAGTTCTCAAATAAAGCACCTTTTGATAATGTGGTAATTATCTTACAAAACTATTATAAGTATTTTTGGTTTATATATTAAAAGTTATGGTTTTTTATTGATTTTAGTAAAAAAAAAAAAAATCGCAACTTTTAGGAAAATGCCCAGCAAAATCAGGCATTTTAGCCCGCAACAATCACAAAAATGCCCGCGAAATCCTGGAGGGACTGACATATTTATCTAAAAACTCAGAAATGGAAGACAATTAAATTTTAACTGCACTGATGGATGATGAACTAATTTACGTTTTTCTATCAATATGCAGTCATTCCTGTAAATATTGTGTCACTCAATCAAAAAGAAAAGCATGATTCACTTTTACCCGCTTTAGGCGTACAAATAATTGCATTTAGCAGACAAATCAATGCAGGAACACTGACACTGAGAATATTGTAGCAAGTAAAATGCAGACAATTATTACACACATGCAGACATATTATCCCAGTGTGCTATTTCTTGCTCATAGTCAATTAGTCAAGTTTTTTATTGATTTTTTTTTTTTAAAAATTGCAAATTTTCATCGCAACTTTTAGGAAAATTCCCCGCGAAATCAGGCATTTTAGCGCGCAACAATCACAAAAAATTCCCGCGAAATCCTGGAGGGATCGAAGTATTGTGTGTTTGGTCAGAAGATGTGGGCGTGTTTATGTGGAAAAGCCAGTGAGCTTTAATGGTCATTTTGTTTCAAACAGTCTCCGCTGTGAAGCACTGTTAAATTCAGCCGTCTTTACAGCTATTCCAGCAAAACCTATGTACCCTATGAACTTAAAATGACCACGCGGAGACACAGACCACTCTTCGTGGCTATGACTGTCTCTGTCAGTTTAGTAAACACATCTGGTTGCGGTAAGGAAAGCAAAACTCGGTACAAGGATAGGAGAGTTGAGAAGCCGGAGGGAAGAAACACGTTTTAACGCTGTAGGAGGAGCTTTCGGGGAGTTCTAATCTGAGTGTCTCATGGACTATGAAAGGTGTGTGGAATAACAACCATCTCACAACCATGCAACCTGCGCTTAATCAGTGAAGCAGGTATGTATGTGTGTGTTTGTTTGAATTGAAATGATCAATATGAAAAACAAACCAAGTCACATAATATCTTGCTCTGTCCATACAAAATAAAACATCTTGGTAACAGTTTTTAGTGGAACTTGAGGATAATTTCTTTATTTTTTTTCTGATGAGAACAAAATAAAGCTTGCACTAGCCTCATCTAAGCTGGATGTTTAAGTTACTAACCAGCCACGAAGAGGAACCTTTGTTCTAAGATCTAATCAGGACAATATCTCCCCAAAATATAGGAAAGTGTCAACAGAAATTTGGCGTCTCAAAGCCAAGTCCTTTTCTGGCATGAGAAGATATCAAACCACTTGTGGTTTTAATACATTTGTAAGCTAGTCAACACCAGACTGCAGGGCTGCTGTAAAAATGAATTTGTTTTTACTGTTACTTCTTCTCTTCTCTCATCTGGTGTCATCCTCCACTCCTTCACCTCTGTCCTCACCAATTCCCTTCCATCTTCACATCTCCCTTACTTCCTTTTAAAACTTAAAAAAAAACTATCCTTTTCTATTCCCAACTGTCTTTCTGACATTTCCCTTAGCTTTTTCTGCTGCTCATTCTCCTCATTTGTCATATGTCTCCCCGGTGGCAGAACAGTGGATGTGACTAAGATTAGCAGCAACACAAACACACACTCACAGGTCTAATGACACTTCATTAACATCATATTTTCCACAGAGGCACAGCAGGGGACTCCGTTAGATGAACATAAGAAATGGACATAAGGAGATGAAAGGCTGAGGAGGAAATACCTATAATGAAATGAGAACCGAAAGAAATGAGGTGTGTGTGGGAGTGTGTCTGGGTAGAAAGGGAAGACAAATATTGACTAAACTGACAAAAAACTGAAGAGCTCTTGAAAGAAAGTACTTTAAAGAAACAGTCTGGTCATTTTTGAAGGGATGTTCTGTCATATAGTTATCAATAGAAAGTCTTTATCAGCCATAGAACATATAGTTTTGAGAAAGAGACAGAAGTCTTTTTCCAGGCTAGGCTAATAGCTAGCCAACTGAGTGCCAGTTTGTTATCGTTTTTCAGGTTTGTAACACAACTCTGTCTCAAAAACAATATACAAGTGTGGAAAAACTACAACATTAGCTAATATTAAACATCTACTCTTTTGCATAACACCGTTTGTTTCGTTGCACCTCACCACAACTGAGGAACATGAGGACGCTGCTACTCATTAGAACAGAAATTCTCAAAGTCGACTCTGAACTGAACGACAAGTCAGCTCACGTGGTATCTCACTGGCCTGCGATTGTTGGAAATTAGTTGATGAATCAAAAATGCAAGAAGATAGGTGAATTTTTCGTTGCACTTTCACTGAATTCTGTGTGTTTGCTACCAAACGGCCAGCAAGCCATGCGGCTGCAATTTATACAGAGAATTTTTGAAAATCAGTCTTTTTCCATGGGCTTGCAAAATTGTGTTCTAGGCTGTTCACATTATTTTGTTGCCCACCTCTACCCACATCAGGCCCTCCTCAGCTCACTTTATATTCACCTCAGTTCGGGTTGCAGCTTTGGCCTCTGTCTGTATCATTATCATAAACTAAGGCAGCAGATGAGGTGTTATGTCATATGGCCAATGAGTTTTCTAAATGTGAAAAAAAAAAAAGAAAGACAGATAGAAAAAAATGTTTTCAAAGATAAGTGGCTGTAGAAATATGCATTAAATATGCATTTATTTTGTTCTCACCTTATATCTGTGAGTGCATTCTCAGCAACAAATAATTTGTCGCTCTTCACCACCCTTGCCGCTTTGCTTAAAAGCCTCGTTTGGACCCGCAATGAGTTACGGGATATGGTGAGCTAGCAGCCGCCGCTAGCGCTAGGTGCTGGGTACCCGGGAGCACGCGGAGGACGGCGGTGCGCGGAGGATCACGTCGAGGGGCGCCGCGCACCCGGCCGCTCTCGGTCCGCACCCGAACCTCGGAACCTCAGCCTCTCTGCAGGGCAGCGGCCCCCGCCCGGCAAATTATTTTGCTATATTACACTTTAAGTGACACAACATGATTTTTTACAACATTTTTAGGCGAGAATGTGGCTTTGAAAGTCTCAAATATCTGCTCGGTTCATCAGTACATGACCTTATTACAAAAATGTTTTGACACTTTCGGACATGCCTGCTCCGCTCGCCAGCTGTCAGCTGGCCGAGAGTTTCACGTTCGGTACACCGGGGGAGAACGCCTGACTCCCGGCACATTGTTATAAAAACTCCAGCTAGCTTTC
>NC_051432.1:1122824-1172918 GCF_001649575.2 Kryptolebias marmoratus
ATATTTAGCATTTAGCTGTAACAATTACATGTAACTAGCTAAATGTTGTAAAAAGTGACATCAGAAAATCAACACTACATTTTTAAACAGTGTTTGAAGCTAAATGTGACAAAATTTAGGCATGAATTTTGAGCACAAGCTCCTTTACAAACGGCGCCCCATATTTTGTTGCCTTTAGTTCAATTTAATATGTTTGTATTAGAATGAAAACAAATGCCTTTAATTTTGTTGAGGCATGAAAAGTAATTTATCCATGATTTGTGTCCATTTTATTTAATGACTTCATCCAAGAAATATTGTCCAGTTTCATTTTGAAGTGTGAAGCAGCAGTCTCTCTGGTTCAGATGTTCATGTTTAAGTTGTGATCATCCAGGAGCTCTCCCACATTCACACACTCACACATTTCTTTCTCCTTTAAACATAAAGAATAAGCATCATTTTAAAAAACACAGACCTCGGCCTGCACTTTCTCACACTCCCTCTTGTATGTACAAACACACACTGACAGAGCTCAGGTTGATTTGAACAACTTTCTCTGGGTTTGTGTATAGCCAAAGTAACAGGAATAATAAGTCTTTCTTTGATGACAAAAAAAAGATATTATTTTTATGAAACAAAAACAACAAAAAGAATTGGAGTCAAATATACGTAAAAAAAAACATGAAGAGAATCTTTAAAAACTGCTTTCTTAAGAAAAAGCTATATCAAGGTGGACTATTTTTGTATTGGCAGCAGCTAAGGATATTTTTTTAAAGTCAAATTATCTTCATTATTGGATCAGTGAGGGTACATGTAGTTATCATCACTCCCCTGCACACAACCAGACAAATGCTTTATTCACACAACTACCACTTTTATCTAAAAGATTGCACACTTTTTTATTTTGTTTGTTTGTTTTTAGCTTTTTGCTAAGGATAGCAAAAAGAGTATACAAAGATCTTATCTAAAGCACTCTTCACCAAAGCAAAGCAGGAATTGACAGTTCAGATGGAACACAGATACCTTGAAGATTTGTTTGTTTTAAAACAGATATGTGGAAAACTTTTGTGTTTCCCTGTGAACAGTAAAGAGTGAGAGGTGTTGGTCTGGAAAGCCAAGAAGGCCATAATTCACATGCTTTAAAATGCCCTCTGGCCACTTATGAACTTTGTTAAATTTGTCACCAGTTGTTTAAGAAGTTTAAACCATGTATGAACAGAACACTAGTACTCACAAGAAGCTGAGAAGCTAGGAGTGAGGAGTTAACATTTTAGATTTGTTTTGTATTTTTTCATTGGAAGCTGTTATGCAGTTCTTATTTATCTTTTATTTTGCATTAAGTTTAGGACAAATAAAATGAAACTAACACTCTTTATTTATTTTGACATTTTATAGTGAAGTTATCAGTTGATAATTCTTCCTTGTTCAACATGACCTGCAACCTTAGAGCTTCCACACCCTGTAGTGTGGTTTGTTTTTCTATCACCCCTTTGGGAGGATTATTCAGTTTAAAATTAATTTTAAAAGTAGCACATGAATTTGTTGTACTGAAACAGTACTGAACCGTGACATCAAAATTGAGATGCATACCAAACTGTGATTTGTGCATACCATAAAACCTCTATCAGAAAACACAATTTAGCATCCATTGAACAGCTATACTGTATGACCTGCATGAACATAACATGGCTGAAACAATAAAAACTGATCTCTTTTTTTAAGTTCCTAAATATTAAGTAAGACATATGACAATGACAGTGTCTGCATAAAGTCTGATGTTTGCATTTAATACCAAGTCACACACTTTTTTCTCCTGTTCTTCTCTTTGTTGAACACTTTCCTTTTTTATTCTGCTCAAATAACTGGACTCATCAGAGGCCTAAGGGCATCCACTCCATTTTACAGCGTTGCCATGACAATCCAACAAGGAAGGGATTTGAGTTTGACTGGTGCAGTCACCTTGATAAATGACCCTGTTATTGCTGACTGTCTCCCAGGGAATACTGAACACACACTCTACCACACCACTGATTCTTTTCCCCAGTGGCTAACCATGCAGCTGACACACACACTCAGATCACTTTACATGCTAATTGAGCTACAAGGCCTTTAACAAATAGCTGTTTAAGTCACTCATCTGTGCTGTAGGGCAGGGCCTAACCAAGTCTACAGGGTGGCGAGCTGTTGGACCAGAAAACAGGAGAGTTCAAAAGGTCCCACTGACAATGTTTCATTTGCCAAGTAAGACTTATTACATGGGTACACTCAAAAATTAAAATAGGCAAGTATCCACGGGGTCTCATGTGTTTGATTGCCTTTTCAGACTGGCAAATTTAATTCAATTCAATTTAAATTAAATTCAAAAATACTTTATTAATCCCAATGTCACAGTTTCTGGTGTTTTGGGGTTTTGTGTTGGTCTTGTTTTGTTTTGAGTTTCTGTGTTCATGCCCTGTCACTATCCACCTCCCCAGTACTTTTCCTATCATCTCTGCCACGCCCATCTCCACCTGTTTGTAATCATTCTCACTCACCTGTGCCCATTTTCCTCATTATCCTCTGTCTTTAAGAACCGGTCACTTTTCATCACTCTTCACTGGATCATTCCATTTTGTCTGCTTGTCTCTCGCTCCTTGCCATGCCATGCCCTGTCTCTTGTTTTTGTATTTTGTTAGTGTTAGTTTTGCTGCCACGCCAGCCTTTTTGTTTGTTTATTTAAGTTAAATAAATTGTTTTCTTTCATTTATACTATGAGTCCGCGTAGTGGGTTCGCCTCCGTCTTCCCCCCTTCTGACACCCAATGGTAAAATTAAATGTTGTTAAAGCTCATTATCCTGGTTTTGTTAATGAGCATCATTTATGCACCAAAATGTGCTTTTTAAAATCTGTCTAGCCAAACTAAAATAAGTCAAATAAATCCTTTCCTATCCCTACTTGCTGCATGTTTACCTTCAGGGTTCTAAAGAGCTACATCAAACATAGATCTAAATTTACATGCCGTAGGCACCACTGCTTCCAAGAGAACAACCAAACAGTTCATGACAACCTATAGAAATGGCATTTCAGTATATCTACCAGTCTGGGTGTCTACAGTTTATGAAACTCCTGAGATAATTAAGATATGCTATAATTCTGAACCACAAATATTAGCCCAGAATCACTCAGAGCTGTCAGTGGCACTATGGACAGTTAAAATTGATCAAGTCACTGCTAGGCTACAAATTACAAAAGTCAGTTTCAGGTCCACCATAGTAGGTAAAGTGTGTTTTGTGCGAACAGAAGTAGGGCAGAAAGAAATGACAAAACTTTTATTTACATCATTTCGAAAAGACAGTCTATACACTGACAAATCTTTAGTGTTAAAGTCAAAATAAAACACTAAAAAACAGAGTTTACACCAAAAAACATTTATACATGATACCCAAATGCACACTTTATTATTTAATGTCAATTTCTTTGTATAGATATTTTAAAGAGCCATCTTCTCTCAAAGAACATAAAACCTGTCTAATGCTTCAGAAATCTTTTAAAAAGATCAGATTGCTGGGGAGGGTATAAAAATCATGCTCTACTTTCAAACAAGCCATGACCAAACTTTTAAAACACACAACCACATCAGTCCAGCCCTGGTCTAGCATCTGTTTTTTTGTTTTTTTTTATTGAAACACCCTAAAAAACTTTCCTACGGTCAGGATCTTTTTCTTATGTTCAGTGTATTTAAGACCAAAAACAAAAAGAGGTATAGAAAACTCATCCCTGAGAGCTGTCACCCAGTACTCTAAAAACCTAAAAAGATCTTCTAACTGTAATGACACCACAAGATGCTCTAAAGTCTGTCTCACTACAAAAGGGGTATCCCTCCCCAGTGCTTGGGGGCTCCGTGTCTGTTTATAGCTCTGAATCCACATATTTTTCTCCACTGGAGATCAGCCACCCGTTTTTCAACTGGGGGCTTATACAGCACCCTCCACCTGCCTTTAGGAGTACAGTCTGAAACAGTCTGGGTCCACCTCAACTCCATGACTACAGCCAAAAAGCGCATATTTACCTTCACACGCTTTTTTCCACAGAAGCTGGAAAAACCATCTTTGGTATTTACTATATTATTAATTCATAATATAATTAATTATAATTTATAATTAATATAGCATATAATAATATTGGTAATACTCAGATTAGGTACATAAAATTACTTCACACACTTTTTTCCATCAAAATACCTAAAATATCACTTTAAGATTCATCCACCTGCTGATTTGATGGCTAGTTTTTGAAGATTTGTTCGGTTTCTATGAGCTAACACTGATAACACTTCAGGATGGTCCCTTAAAGGGACACTCCAGATAAGTTTGAAGTATTGTTCTGTCTATTAGCTATCAATAATTATTACCTTGTCAGCTTTGACATCAGCCATAGAACACAGAGTGTGGAGGGAGAGGCAAAAGTTTTCATCCATGCTAGGTGTCAAGGAATGTGAGTTGAAATCAGTCCGAAACCCACTC
This sequence comes from Kryptolebias marmoratus, assembly GCF_001649575.2. Classification (NCBI taxonomy): domain Eukaryota; kingdom Metazoa; phylum Chordata; class Actinopteri; order Cyprinodontiformes; family Rivulidae; genus Kryptolebias; species Kryptolebias marmoratus. The sequence continues at coordinate 1,127,306 of NC_051432.1, forward strand.
TGAGGCTAGTGCAAGTAAAGGATATTGCTTAAGACTGTGATAAAGAGAATGTGTGTGTTTGTGTGTATTTAATACAATAAGAACATGAATGAGCTTAAAAATTAAAGTATTAATGGATGTATAAAATAAACATTGTATTTTTAGTCATGTTGTTGATCAGTATAGCAAAACTAGGATTACTTATAATTATTAGTACAAATAGTGTGTTTCTAAACTCAGAATATTGTTTTGCTCATTCTACATGTCTGATGAGGATTACAAAAGACTTGTACGTCTTCAAAACTGTAGTAGTCCTGAACAGTTGAGGCAAAATGAGGAAGTTTGTTTGAAGCTGCACGCACCAAATATGGCTAGAAAGTCACAATGAGAGGCGATACTGTAAACTGTAGAAATGCAGCTAAGACAGTTGACAGGCAAGCAAGTAAATGGCTAGCTAAATGAATTATGTTTTTTTTGTCTTTTTTCAGGCTTATAGCACAACTATTTCTCAAAAACAACATACCAGTGTGAAACAATGCTACGGTAACTAATATGACACCTCTACAAATTTGCATGACATTATTTGCTTAGTTTGTGGTTATTTTTGCTACTGAACCACATCAGTATTTCTACATAAATATGTCTGCTGAGTGTAGTTATTTCAGTTATTTCTGCAGAAAAATGATGAAATTCTTGATGGCTGTAATCACAAGATGCCCTGGAAGTGATAAATTTCACTTCTGCAGGTGCTTTTATGCTTGTAAATTACCATGGTTTTTAAAGTAAACAATTATGTAATAAGAAACTGCTATGAAAAATTGGAAACTAAAGTTTTTTTATGACAGCAGAAATTCACTTTGGTCTTGGCTGTGTTCAAACTAGCCATCGGCTCATCAGTCTTGTCGGACTTAAACTGTTTTTTTTAAACTGAGGTAATCAAGAAGCTATTTACAACAAATAAGATATCATTTATTTCAAACTTTTACACAAAACCCCACTTCAAAATGGCTGAACTATTCTATTAACATATATGTTATCCTGTCAATGCAGCAAATAGAAATAAACTGGAAAAACAACTCTTTTTCATTAAGCTTATGTTGCCAAGAGTTTATTTTAGATTGCCAAACAATAATTTTTAAAAAAGAAAACTGAATATTAACATGATTAGATATTAAAAAAAAACACTCAATTGCACAAATTTTCATTGCACTAAGTGAGAGGTAATACAGCCAAAGATACTCTCCAGATCAGTATCAATTTAACCCACTTTTAAATTTAGGGCATGTTCTGTCAAGATGAGATTCAGACATCTTTGAGAGTATCTATTAAATATAACCTGCCAACAGAAAGCTTCTGCAATTGTTAAGATACAGGTGGATGCAATCTGCAGACCTCCCAGTCATGTACTGAACCCACAGAAAGTTATCAATTTTTTGTAGAAATCCTTCCAATACTCCAATTTTTATCTGTTGGTTATTTGATTCTACATTTGATGGAGTCAGACTTTGTCTTACTTCTTGTTTCAAATAATTTGTCATTTTTAATCCTTCCAAAATAATTCACACTATTCTTCTAAACTAAATGAAACTGTATCCAAATTAATGCCGAAGGGTTCCTGTCAGTGTGTGTGACATATTAGTGTCTACAGATTTGTTTTTCATTCTTCACTTAGAAAAATGAGTCTGCAGGCTCAAAGCTGGTTCCAGGTCTTTTGACCTGCAGATCAAGCCCCCATCCCAATTGTAAAGCTATCTGCCTTCAAGAAGAAAATCTCCTCCACACTCCAGAAAGCCAGAGGGAAGAAGGGATAATGTATCTCTACCAGCTTCCCTAACAGTTATCAATTATTCATACACAGGCACTCTGGAACCTGAAATAAACACACACACTCAGCAGGTATAAACACACGTTACCTCTGCACTCAGAACCCCACATGGTTCTAATACAAGCAAACAGTAAACATATATAGACATTGAGAATTCGTGAATGAATAGCAACAAAATAGCTCTTCAAACATATATTTTGGCCATTTTTAAGTGGATTTCTGTGTTAATGTTATGAACAAGGAAAATCTTTCCAGTTGTCGATCGCTTTTTAAATCCACCAAGTAACAGCATTTTGTGAATGTGCAAAGGTTGTTTTTTTATCATTTCAGCCTTGCATCTACACAAAAACAGTGTTTTAGGAGCCCCTCAAAGATATTTTTCTAAATCAGGTTTCATAGTGGGAAAATCCTGAATACAACCGTTTGAAAACAATGATGTCATTGACTCCCCTTCTGCCTAATCTGCAACTTTAATAATGTCTGATTACATGCTTGCATTTGTGCTGCAGATGCCAGTTGCTCAACTACAGCAAAACATTTGTATTTTGCACAACTTCAATAAGCAGACAAGGCTGATGAATAATAGAGTTGCCTTGAATAGAGCAAAGCACCACACCTACCCCATTTTATTTCTTTATTGAACTGTCAACAATGCTAAAGCAAATGCGGAAGAAAAAATCTACAATATACATAAAGTGTATGTTTATAAAACAAGAGAAATAAAAATAGCTTTAAAAGACAAACACTTGTGTATAAATACTTGAACCCTTTAAACATCATTTGGAAAACTCATTCCTTTGTTCTGTTGGATACTTTCCCTGAAATTGTTGAATATGTCTGCTAATTTAGACAGATGTGACTCCCAGTCAATAGTAGTTTAATGTGAAACAAAGGAGAAATTGCACTTTGTCATGAGTCCATAAGAATGACTCAGTTTTTGCTCTTGTATTCGCCATCCTTGTCTTTTTCTATTTGTGTTTACAATTCAAAGTTTCTCCTCCATATCTTCTCTCCTGATCTGGTGTACTTTCATGGCAGCGTTATTATTCTACGACTGTTGGAGGGAAGAGAAGAGCCACTGGAAGATGATGCCTTCCCTGGAAGACATTGAGCGTGCGTTTGTAGCCAGTGTGCCAGCTGCACTTCAAACTGCTGTAAACTGTAAACTGCAATTGTGTGTTTAGTGTCTTACTTGAGATTTATATTATAAATAAAGCTCATTTCAGCCGCTTGTGCCAGGATTTTGTTCTTTCAGACTTGTTTCATACCTCATGACAATAGGTGAGAGTTGGAATGTAGATGGACCACTAAATCAAGAAATTTACCTTTCAATTCAACTTTTTCTTCAACCATGATAAAATAAAGCAACTCCCTCATTACTGTGGATGAGGTCCCTATCAGTTGATTCGTCTCTCACTTCATGCTACTATTACTCATAACAAGATGCATAGATACTTGAACTTCTCCACCTGAGGCAAAGACTCATTCCGACTTGGAGGGAGCACTCCACTTGTTTACAATTGAGATCCATGGCCTTGAACTTAGAGGAGAAGTCTCTCATGCCACCTGCTTCACACTCGTCATGACCTGAAGAGGCCAACAGAACCACATAATCTGCAAAAAGCCAAGGTGAGACCCTTAGGTTCCCAAACCAGACATACTCCTCTCCTCCTCTCCATGACTGTGCCTTGAGATCCTGTTCATGAGCACCACAAACAAGATCGGGGACAAGAGACAGCCCTTGCAGACTCCAATTTGCTCCAAGAATGACCTTAACTTTGTGCCAAGGATGCAGCCTCAGCTCCTGTTTTGGTTATACAGGGACCAGATTGACCATCAAGGTGACCCTGACACCAAAATACTCCCACACTACCCCCACAAAATGCCTCAGGGAATACAATCATAAGCGTTTTCCAGATCTACAAAACACATGTAGACTGGCGAGTCAAACTCCTATGATCCCCTTAGCAACCCCGTAAGGGTGAAGATCTGGTCCACTGTTTCACAACCAGAACAAAAGCCAGACTGCTCCTCAGAGTAAACTTTCCTGGGTAGGCTATGAAGTGTGATCCCTCAATTGTTGGAACACACTCTCCGGTCCCCCTATTTAAAATTGGAAACCATCACCCAAGTTTGCCATTTCACTGGTGTTGTCCTCTATGTCACATTGAAAAGACCTGTCAACCACAAGGTTCTGAGTCTTCAGCATTATAGACTTAATCTTGTCCACCCTTGGTGCCCTGGCACTACAGACTTGGTAATGCACTAGTCTTCCCTGAGTCCTCAGATTTTGTCTCTTTAAAAGTGGACATGCTGGCTGGATTAAAGAGCTACCTTTAAGTGCTCCTTCCATCATCTGACAATATCCCCAGTCCCGGTCAGCAGTTCCCCAGCCAAGCCAAGCACAGCTTGGGATGGGGACTTCTTTCCCTGTCTGAGTCACTGAACAGTTTGACAGAACCAAAGGTTCTTTTCCATGGTCTGTTTAAATTTCTCCCCTGCCTGGGATTTTGCTTCGGGAACCACAGAAGCTGAAGTCCTTCTGGCCACCCTATATCTGTCAGATGCTTCAGGAATCCTCCAAGACAGCCAAGTCCTAAAGGGCTCCTTTTTCAGCTTAATGGCCTCCATCACAACTGGTGTCTACCAGCAGGTCCTCTGGTCACCGCCATGACAGGCACCAATGATCTTTAGGTCAGAGCTGCTGTAAGCTGAAGCTGCAATACAGGCCCTGAACATGGCCCATTTAGATTTCATGTCCCTGACCACCCTAGGGACACGTGAAAAACTCTGCCAGAGGTGTGAGTTGAAGTTCTCATGGACAGGGGTTCAGGCAGTTGTTCCCAGTTCACCCTCACTATTCATTTGGGTTTACCAGGTCTGTGTGGCAGGCTTCCCTACCAATAGATTCAACTCACAACAGGTGGTGATCAGTTGACATATCTGCCCCTATCTTCATCCCTGTGTTCAAAAGATAGGGCTGCAGGTCTGATGTTACAATTACAAAATCAATCATCCTGTCTTTTTCTCGGGCTTGGCCTAGCTGGATATAATTTCAGTTTTTTAGTTTAGTACTTAAGGAGGACATCATATGAGGCTCAGACCAGCAACATGGCAATTCTGGTGAATCCCTGCAACAAACTGGGAAAATAGGGACAGTTCAATAAAAGATTGCCAGAACTGAATTTTGTACCCAGTTTACAAGGTGTTTTACAAACAGGTTGATGCCATTCAAACTGCCAGCCTGATCAAATAAGACTAACTTACCAGGTCTATAAAGTTAAAAAAAACATAGCTGATTTAAAAAAAAAAGTTTTATACATTTTTTTTCATAAAAAACTTTGACATCATATATAGAGGCAGGACAGAATTGTTCAGCTGATTTAATAAAGCATTAACTGTATTTTACATAAACTAATAAATCTATCTTTTGCATGGACAACAGCACAGGTTCCTGAAGCTGAGATTTGTGATTTTTCTAATATTTCATTTGGAAACACTAACTAAAACTTGCAAATCTAACTTCTGAAAACTTCTAAATTAATGGACACGCATTGTAACTTCTGGCATACAACACTGTCAAAAAAAGGAAAATGTCAGAAAGTTATAAGGTTCTGGGAATTTTCTTATTGATTTTGTCTCATATCCACAAAACAGATACTGTAATGTTATATTTGTATTAGCTTTAGTGCATCTGTACAGTCCACTCAACAGCTGAGGCAGAAACATTTTCTTCCTAAATACAATTGTTAGATATTTGTGGAAGAGCAAAGTAATTTTAAGATTTGTATTCAAGTATTTAAGTGATGAGGAGTTAGTATAGAGTATGAAACAGGTATTCTAAAACAGGAGCTTCAAAGAAAATCAATGATACATTAAACCTGTATTTGCAACAAGGATCAGCTGCAGGAAACAATGCCGCAGAGCAGCAACTGAATCCACTGCAAGTGTCAAAATGTATTTTTTAAAAAAATACTAGTCAAGAAAGGCATTAAAATGAAGGCACAATGCACATTTTAGATACATACTTTGAATTAACTGATCATTAAATCATCTAATGCAGACAGATTTGAACCTCAGAAACCCCCTTATTTGTTTTTAGTTTTACACACATATTATCCTAAAAAAAATTGCTCTAAATCAAGCAGACAGATTTAAGTTGGTCTTTCCCCTTTAAAAGCAGATCAGCTGTATGCCATTACTGTACAGGATTCCCCACAGAAGAGCATATATATATGAATGTGTGTATGATTACTCACAGCCTCTCAGTCCCTCTGGGGATGCTTTTGGGTATGGAGTGGAGTCCCAGTCCATGACAGTCCACTGTGTTCCCCAGGCAGCTGCAGGGAGCAGGACATGCTTCAGCACCTCCCTGACCCACCAGGAGAACCAGAACCCCCCATGCCAGCATCATCCATACCCCAGAACAGAAAGCCCAGCCTGAGGCTGCTCTCATCCTGCAGCCTCCTGACCTGGCTCCATTCCCTCTTCTCCCAGCAAGCATTCTGCTCTCCCGCAGAGCTCCACAACGCTGCAGATCCCAGCTACGGATCCTATTCCTTCCTCCTGCCTGGGGCGGGGGGATAACAACCACCACACCTCCGGTTCTACTTTCTTTGAAGAGTGGGCAGAAAGAGCAAGAAAATGTTTTCAGAGGCTGAGAGAGACAACAGCAGTCAGGTGAAGTTCAGCTCAAACTGAGCAACTTGATCCTAGAGTGGAGATAAAAAAGAGGGGAAAAGGACAAGTAGATCCTCTTTTTCTACTTGTCCCTCAGCTTTACTGCTCCTCCAATTGGCTTCTTTTCTTCCAGTCCCCCGTGTGTTCTCTGTGCTCTCTCTCATGCAGTTGTACAGTGCATTTGCCTCTCCCCTCCACTTTTCATTGAGTCATTGTGCACTGAACAGTGAGCCACTAGAAAAAAATAGAAAGGGGGGACTCCCTCACTCCCTCTATCTCTCACACCCAGAGTAATCATCCATCTAAAGCTTTTACAAATAACAGCACCAAGACTCCTCCCACGTAATACCCCCCTGCCCCCTTCACCACCACTCCACCCCTGCACATACACCAGCACCCAGAGTGAACTCACATCTAGCAGGAGCCACCACCTCCAGTGACAGCAGGCCTTTTTCCCCCTCACCATCTCTCACCCACATGTACTCTCCTCCCCCAGTGAAGAAAAGAGCCAGGGCTCCACTAACATGATGAGAAGTGAGAGGGAGGAGGGAGGAAAGCAGGGGGAGAGGTAGTCATGATCACCCTGAAGCATCCTAGTGGGAAACTCCAGATAAGACAGGAGGACAGAAAAGAACAAACCATTTTTGTGTGGAGAGGGAACAAAGTGTGAGAAGCAGGAGACAGAGGAAGTTCTGCTGTGTGTTCAAATGAGATTATAGGTTTTGTTATTGTCACAACTCAGAGCCAAGGCAGCACACCGGCCTGCAGGAACTTGGGTTGGGGAGGGGGTCTCTGATGAGACTGGTATAACTGGAATGCCATAAAGGCTGCCACAGAGCTTACTGAGGGGTCTATTATGAATTCACTGGCAAAGCTTTGAAATTCAAATGCAGCCTGGCTGGGATTTTTTACCCCTCAAAATCTCCACAGAAACCTTGGCTTCAGCTTTTTTTTATTGCCATATAACCAAAATAAAAGAAGAAAAAGAAGAAGTAGGTTGAAAATTTATATCCTTGGGGTTATAATAAAAAAAGTCACCAACACTGCTTATTAAAAGTGCTTCAAAGCATTGAGGCACTCTTATTGCTGTTTGTCCATTATTCATTCATTTCCTTCTCAATGTACAATTCACTACGCCTTCAACAGCTTTAGAAAAACTTGTATAAAAATATATATAAACATGCTGCTCAACCAGGAATAGTGCACTGTGTTTTAGTGGCAGTACATCATATAACATGGACAAAAGGTGAAATATAAAAGGTTTTATACATACATACATACATACATACATACATACATACATACATACATACATACATACATACATACATACATACATACATACATACATAAACTAAAGACTCCTGGAACTCCTGGCCACTATGTTTAAAAGGTTTAAAGTTTAAAGTCTAGCTTCAAGTTAAAAGAAGGAAGCTGCTTAATTCTGCTGTTAGCTGAGAGAGACTCAGTCCTGTAGCCTGTAGTGGCACAAAATGAGGCTTTCACAGTTTAATAAGAAACTTTATGAATATTAGTCAAACTGACATTGATGCTTGCTAAATGTTTGTTAGCTTTGTAGTAGTTGGTAGGCTAACTAGTTATTAATTATGCTAGCCCTATACCATGATGTGATGATAAACAGGGAGCATCATTAACTAAAAAACTGAAAACATGTCAAAGAATCAATAAGTGGACCTGGTCTATTTAAAACATACAGCTTGTTGAAAAATAATTTATTGAGAATGAATAAAACATCTCAGTAGACCAGCTTCATTCACTTATCAGCTGATTATTCACTATTCATTATTCACTTCATAGCAGAGGTTTAATGATTGACTTATTTTTATTATGTTGGTAAATTAAGTCTCAGTAAAACTAATATCAAATAAAGTTTAAATAAATATTTTTATTAACAGACATACAATCAGCAGCTGTTTGAATGTTAAAGTAGTAGTTCAGTTATTTTGATCAGATCAGCCTCTGTTACCATAGTGATCTAACCAGACTCAAACTCCTTCTCTGTTACCATGGTGATCTAACCAGACTCAAACTCATTCTCTACTACCATGGTGATCTAACCAGATTCAAACTCAGTCTCTGTTACCATGGTGACTGAACCAGGCTCAGACTTTCAGCTCATCAGAGCAGCTAAACTGTTAACCTCACATCGTAGTCCAGTCCTCTGGTAATCCACTGGCCAGCAGAATCTCATGACACCTGAACTTCTTTTTAATAGAAGTACCTTCTACTGATTTAAAAGTCAAGTTTATATATTCTTGTATCTCTGTGAGTAAGACCTGTCTCACTGCAGCCACAAGAATAAACTGTGATCAGAATCCAGATCAGGACAGGTCATTGAAGAGGTTTTCTACCAGCTGCTTTGTTCAACATGTTTTGTTGCTGAACAAGTTGAGCACCGTGGGACGGTCTGCACTGAAATTATCATTTATTCTATTGAAGTGTTTTAAATATCATTTGTGGACATGTTTTATTTTGTATTTACATATTTAATTACAAGGCTTTTTATTTAATTTAAGAGCTTGTTTGAGAAAAAAAATTCCTCTTGTCCTCCATGCACTACAGAAGACATGCCCTCTGCTGTAAGAAAGTAACTAAGTAACTTTTACGCAAAGTAAGTTTATAATAACTTACTTTTTGATCTTACTTGAGTAGATTATTACACAAGGAACTTTACTTGTACTTGAGTGCATTACTTTAGTACTCTTTCCTAGGGCCTTTCTGTGTGGAGTTTGTATGTTCTCTGTATGTATGCGTGGGTTTACTCCAAGTAGTCTGGTTTCCTCCCTCAGACTAAAAATATTCATGTTAGGTTAATTGGAAGCTCTAACTTGTCCCTAGGTGTGAGTGAGAATGTGAATGGTTGTTTGTCTCATTTGTCTCTATGTGTGTCTCTGATGGACTGGAGACCAGTCCAGGATGTACCTCATCTCTAACACTGTGACTGTTGGAGATAGACACCAGCTCCCCGTGACCCAGAAAAGGAAAAAGTAAGTAAACAATAGGGTTTTGGCCAAATGAGTAAGAAAACCCAGCCCTCTTTGGAGCTCTATAGCTCAAGCAAACTTCACAGTAGAAGCAGTCTTCAAAGTTTAAACAAGTCTCATAATTTTAAAGATTGTTACAATTATAGTTTTTAGCTTTATGAATGTTGAATATGTTACTACAAAATGTTAAACTTAGAGTGTGATGATGTACTCCAACTTTTTTTATTTATCATAAAGTTCTGAAAACGTTTGCAAACAAACCCCTCTTACTTCCACAATTTCTATACTTCTTATACAGTTTGTTCATCAAAGTGCCAGCATTTGTATCTTCTTTCATTTAGCCTGTTTGTCAGTGCTGTAGGATTTATGGTTTTCTCTCAAATCTCCCCAGAGTGTAGAGTGGACACACCCAAACTCTCATTGACTCCAATTGCATCAGGGTTCAAAAGATTCTTTTTAGGACTGGAAGTAAACAGTCTTTCAACTTATTGTATCTCCTTTATAAAGCAGTGCGGACATATAAAAATTAACATGTGTAACCACCAGACAAATTTGCTGATCATGCTTCAGGAATTTCTGAAACACAATTTATAGTTTTTACACAGTGAAGATTAGTCTGAGACTTGTTTTTAAATCTGTTTTTGACTGCCTCTGATTTTGTCATCTTTTGTCAAGTGATTTTGTCATCTTAGATTATTACAACAGTCAATCTCAAAGTACCGTTGGGTTTTATAAAAGAAAGTTGACCTTCAAACAGTAGCTGCATTGGCTCCAATCAAAATTTCTTCAGAACCTTTCTAATTTACTCTATTGCCTGTCCTGCTTACCTGTGAAAAACTAGTAAAAATCCATTAGTAAACAACTACCAAAGGGTTCATCAAATTAAACGTATAATTAGTAAATGGTGGCATTAAAATTGGATGTTTGGAATTTTTTGTTGAATTTAAGCATAAGGAAATCCAGCAACAACAATGTTAAGCTACTCAGTGTTGTATTCCACTTACCTTTGAGCTTTATGAGGAATTTACAGGTTTGATCTCAATTACAGCTAAATGAAGTGATGTTTTGTGAAAAAATAAATGATTCTGTGGTTTCTACAGGTCTTTACAGTTTATATCAGGAGTGTAAAATAAATTATGAATATATGCAGCCCAATTAGATTATCTTTGGCTAACAGGATTAGTCATATGTTTGCATTACGACCATCTGCAACTGCTAAGCACTGTTCAACCAGTGCTTTATTGACAACCTTACATGTGTGATTATTTCTCATGGCCTCACTTTGTCTTCTCCCTGCAGACTGACGGGTTAATTTAACCAAGCCTACTTCAGAAGTGAAGGAAAACAAATTGTCCACAGCCTGAGCCAGGCTGTTGCCTTTGTGAAACTGAACTGAATGACTCATTTGGCCATAATATGCAACAAAGGGAAGGAAAAGATGTTGACATCTATAGGGGGTTAGACCCTGTTATTTGTGGGGCCATAATAGCTTTTTGAGACTGGATGTTTGAGGGGGTGCTGGGTTTTTCCTGCAGACGACTGAATTGATTTCTGGGAGTACAGAACAGATGCTTTTGTCTCAAATGTGTCAGTTAACAGATGCTTGAGATTTTTCTCTCCATGTAATGTCATTTTGCACCAAAAACAATTAATCTCAGAAAAATACACTTAATCTTTGTCAGATTTTGCAATAAAAAGAAATCACTTTTTGAATTGGATCAGTTCTACCTAAAAACAATAGAGGGCCTCAAGTGGAGGAGTTGCTGTCTTGGAGTTTTGTTTATGAGTGATGGCTGGAGGGATTGGGAGATGGACCTACAAATCAGGGCTTCATCCACAGAGATGGGAGCATTGCTACAGTCTGTTGTAAGACCTGAACCTAAAGACAAATATATATATATGCTATATTGCCATAAGTATTTGCAGGAGACAAACAAATACTTTGTCTCCTGCAAATACTTATGGCAATATAGCATACATTCAATTTAAAGAGCGAGAAGCTAATGGAGAGCCCAGGGGAGGATGTCTCTCTCCTGCATTGGACATGTCTCTGTGCATCATAAGTTTAATGTTCACACTTCAAAGCTCTGATATTTCACATTACGTTTTAATCAAACATTTTATACGAAAAAAAAAAAAGTATTTTTCATGCATTCTGTGCTAAACCCAGCAGAGAGAGAGAGAATTTCCTATTTTAGCAGTCGGATAAAAACAAACAGATGATGCAGTTCACTTCACTTTTAACAGATCTTAGCTGATGTTTTGCTCCCGTAATACACAGAAAAATGATTTAGGCTGTGAGCTCACAGGCACCCCCATCAGACAGAGGTAGGTCACTGCTTGCCTCACTCCTGGTTTTTCAGGATGGTAATGTCAGACCAACAAGAATAAATGTTATAGGTATATGTGGAATGAATTAACACTAATGTAGAGATATATAATACAAGTGTCTACAAATATATTGGCAACAAAATGTAAGAAATCCAAAGACACTTTGACATGATCATCGATTTGTGTTGAGATGAAGGGAGGCAGGAAACAGGCATTTCTCTGTCTTTGATCAGGAAACGGGAATCAGGAATCATACAGAAATTACATTTATAACACAAATTAAAAACAAAATAAATACTAATATTTGTTTTATTTTCCATCTTGACAGGGAGGCAGTGGAAAACCTCTACTGAGAGTTGCTGCTGCTGTTGGTGTCTCTGCAGCTGCTGGATCAGAGGCTTGACTTAGTTTTTCACACACAGCTTTTCTGTTTTGGCTTTATTTTTGTTTCATAAATAATGACATGGTGTAATCTGTTGTGGGTTTCTGTACACATGAGGAAATATTTTAATAATTTTAGAACTTGGACATTTATTTTATCCTGATATATAAAACCCTGTAGGTGAAAGACAATGGACTTTCATTGTCCCATGGCTGTATTTCCATTCGTCCTCAGTTATTTTTCAGCATGTTGATTATGTTAAATTTTATCAAAAAAGATGTGCTAGTGCAGGTTTGATCTTGAGTCTTTATTTGCAGAGTTTTACTGACACTGCATAACAGAGCATGGCTTTGTCTTCCTTTAACTTGGAGCCAAAGTGCAATCATAAATACAGCCAAGGGCTTCAGTTTACTTCATTTTTTGAAAGGTTTAGCTGTAAGCTGAGTCTGCATAACTCTGTCCAACCTGTGCATCGTTTTCATCTTGGGATTTTAGTCACTATAGTAGTTTTTATTGCTTATTTTTCTCCTGAGTTTTTAAATCTACTAGTAGTTTTTTTTTTGTATTTTACTCAGAAACAATGTGATTTAAAATGTAAACAGTACTTACATGCTCAACTAAAAGTATATAACTTAAACATTACTTTAAAGAGTACACATAAACAAACACTTTTCAATTACAGGAATGGGATGAATGTAATCTGTCACCTGTTCAGGAGAAAGTGAAAAAAAAGAAACCTTGGGTTAGAGAGCTCTAAACAGATCAGCAGCACCCTCTTGTGGGCAAACATCATTACTGCACTGAAATCTATCAGACTTCTGTACAGCTGCTGATGTATACCATCAAGTCTTCATCAAATCTGAACTCAGTTCAAACACTTTAAGCAAGAACTCACACTAAACACAAATGAAATATAAAGTTTTAATCCAAAGCTTACTGTTTGCCTGGGAAATGACTGTACATGGTCACTTTATATAACAACAAAAAGGTACCACAGATAAAAAACAATTAGTATAAAAGTCACAGATTCATTCACAATAATGCTGGAAACATTGTGCTTGCACAAAATAAGCCAGAATGTAACAAGAAAAAAAGGTGCAACTAAACTATGCAAGTGAACTTTACAAAAAAATATAAGAGTTTTTATTTGTGATCCTGATTTTTCCACCGTATAAAAGTAACTAAAACAAAAATAAAGTCAATGAGACCATGGAAAGGCAAGGAGAGAATGGCCTAATGTTTCACATTTATGTTTGAGGCTTGTAACACTGACAAAAAAGAACAAGACTCTAAAGAGCATTAGAAAACAACAGCAGATTTTACCTGAGTGACAAAACTAAGTTAAGAGTTCTGGCTTATTTTGTTCCACCACAGAAAAACAAAATTTTAGAACCCAAATTACAATAAATACAATAAAATACAACATAGATGTTACTTAAAACATTCTTCAAACTGTGACTAAATCAGTTGTAAACGGTTGTTTTTTTGAAGAGAACTCTAGTTAAGTAAAAAATCAAAAGTGTCCTAAATGTGAGATTTAAAACACGGCCATCCAAAACAAAATGAGGTAAAGTTTGTTAGTTTCCATCAAAGACATTCAACACTTCAATCCCTTTCAGCTACCCATCATTACAACATCCTCAAAGCTTTCCATTTTCCAAACAAGATGCAACAGCAACAGATTTCCAAGACTCAAAATGACAAAAAGAGGTCACGTTTGAGGCAAAAGATCAAGACTTCCCACATTACAAAGGCAAGAGATATTACTCATTTTCAGTTTTTACAATAACTGATGAAAACAGAGCAGTGCTGCATTAGGTTCCAGTGAACAAACCATAAAAACACATCTTTTTTTCAAAAATTCCTTTCTAGAGAAAACTACTTCACAGTCCTGAAGATTTGAGCCTGCTTTATCTAAACGCCCATTTCACCAACTGACCATATATCATAAAGCAAAGACAAAAACTGAAGCTGGAAGAACAAACATCAGGTATCAACGTGTTTACAAACATTCTTGAGTCAATCACATGACTCAAGCTTCCATGTGATTTTTTTGGCAGAGTCAGCAAAGCGCTTTATTTACATTGAGTGCATACCTGCATATCAATATATCTAGATGACCTTTTTTGTTTGATTTCATAATTTGCAATGAGTACTTTTAATCTGTATTTCAAACCTTTTATAAGCTCACTGAGGAAATGAATATGAACACAGCCACACCGTTTGGTGAATATGATGAACACACAGACAATTTCATTTTTGACTCAGTTAAAAGTTTTCTATAGTTTAGAGCTATTTTTAAAAAACAGTTAGTAGTAAACTTTAAAGTGACCATCTTCTGTTTTATGTAACTTGTGTATTCAGTTCTGCTAAAATGTCTCACATGAAAATGTTTCTCAAACTCTAATGTAACAATAAAACTCATGGAGAGCTGGGGGAAATACATACTAGTAACTCCCCCCTCCCCCATCTTCTAAGGTTATGGTAAACAGGTTAAGCTTCCAGCATCAGTTACTGCAGTAACAGACCCAAACTGAAGCTGAAGTTATCTCACAAAGCCTCTAATCCTGCTTCAGAGTATAAGGCACCGGGGTCAGATGCAAAAACAATGCTTACACAAAAACTGTGTATATACCTTTACATAAACAGGCTTCAAAGGACTTAAAAATGTGCACACTTCACTTTTCTTCTGATTGTTTTGTGCACACACAACTAAATGTAACGCAAATTAAAATATTTTCACAGAGCTTGCTCCTTATAAAGAATTTTCTTGATTGCTTATTTTGTTTTTCATCAAAATACTTTCACAGTTGGAGCTTTCAATCATTGCTGCCATGAGTCACAGTCATCAGAAGACCTTGATAATGCAGCACTAACACTGACACCTGGATCATTGCTTTGGTTTATACAAAGCAATTCTTCTGGGCTGGAGGAGGAACTGGAGCCCAAAGGCTGTGTTTGGGTGATTTGATGCCTCTCTTTCCTAATGTCACCTTTAACTCCACTTCTGCACGATTGTTTGCTCTGACCTCACAAAGTTAATCACTTTTGTGACTTTCCCCCTCATTCAGATTGGGTTCCTGAGTCTAGACCATTAAATGTTAATTAAATTAAATCTTCACTGATGACTGGCTCATTGTCAAATTCTGTAAAACCTGAAACTTCTCTGAGTGTTTCCATTGACATATCTGTTTAGTTGTGGTGCAAACAATGTTTTTAATATGCAAATAATTCATTATGGGATGTCAACACTCACTTATCACTAAAGATGTGAGCAGGCTTGTGCACATGTGTGAAACTTTCTTAATGATTTGAGAGTTTTAACCCAGAATTGTACAGCCTTATAAATGTGCTAAAAAGAATGTGTATGCACATTTCTGTTTTTTCAAAAAACTGCACACTGTAAGTAAAGAATACGCAACTGCTGTGTTATGTAGTGTTTCTTAGTTCATATAAAATCACCAAACATTATCACATAACTTATTCGCTTTGTGCTGACACATGATGAGAATATTATGTCCATGAACAGTTGTGCCTTCCTTTGTACTTGAATTTTCTTCTTCATAAACCAAACACCATTCATCATTTTAAAAACATACAAAAACAACCCTCTTTCAAACACTGATTAAAGATATAATTTTAAACTGTGTTTCTGCGTAAAAGTTATAAATAATGTCTATCTAACCAGTTTTTTAGGCCTTGTCTACATGGAAAAATTTTTCCTAAACATTTTTTAAACTATTATTTATAAAAAGATCCTTGTAAACAAGACACCAAATTTCAGAAATGGTTTTATCCAGACAGAAACACCAAAAACACCCCAAAACACTGTAGTCAGTAAGCCAGCTCTAAAAGTGGTGTTGTAACGCTGCCATAAAAACACACCAAAGACAGGAAAAAAGGAGTGGAGTGTGGACATTCAGCTTACAGACTGGGTGTGAAATGTAAACACAACAAGGAGGTCAGGTCGTAGGTTAGATTAGACATAGAGTTATGTAATCACAGTTTTGGAAAGCTTGTTTTGGCTTTCTACACAAAAACACTAAAGTGGTGTTTCAAGACTTTTGTTTCACACTAGAACACTTTTTCAGAAAGTCGAATTTGGGGTTCGATTTGTAAATCATTGCATTCTGTATTTATTTACATTTCACACAACAGCCCAACTATCTCAAAAATGGAGTTGTATACCTTTTACACAGAAACGCACTTCTAAATGGCCTTCTTTAATCCATCAACAAATAAGCCATAGAATAGTTTTCAGATTAAACGTTCCCCATCATGCACCTGAAAATATATAGATGGTTATCAAATAATCTTAGTTAAAATCAGGACAAAATATTGGAAAAAAAAGTCCATCTCACTGATTGTGGATCAGGAGCTGTCACTTTCAGTAAACAGTTGTAATATCACATATCCTAAAATATATTAATAAAAAAATGATAACAAATAAAATGCATCACTCCTCCCTAATGTTTACATCAAATCTCCCAATAAAAAAGTATCTCCAGGTCTAGAACTGTTAAAACTCAGATAAAGGAAAAAAACTGTAGATATATTCTACACTCTACAGCAGACTGAAGGCTCAGCTCTCTAGTGGTTACGTTTCTAATACAGTAACTAAATATATTTTAAAGTGATAAACAAGCAGATCAAAGCCAGTGAATCTAACCCAAAGCAAAAACCTTACCAAGTATAGACTGTGGTTCTGCTGCAGTCCCAAATCCTACCATATATTTACAGAAACAAATTAAGAAGATATTTTAGAATGGAGTTGATCTACTGGTAAAGGTTTATCTAAAAGGAAGCAGACATTTCTTATAAACCAATGCATTTTACTAATATTAATTAAAAATATCAGGTAAAACCTAATACAACTAATTGTACCGTCAAGTCGACAGTCACTGCAGCAGACAGAGGAAAAGGTTTCATTGTTAGTATGGCTGCACTGGAATAGAACTGCTGTATATTAACGACAGGGAAAATATATCATTATATATCCACAAACATGCATGAGGAATAATAACATTACTTCTGCCCAGGTCCATTCTGAGCTGAGACTGAGGCGTCAGGTTTTACAGTGAGACCCCTTGAACAGGAGACAAACTCCTCTTGGACACTGAGGGAGAGTCCTGCTGGGAAAAGGTTTGGATTAAGTGGTCAATTAATACAACTTAAAGAGCTTTTAATATCCAGAAATACACATTTGCAAGACAAAAAGAGATTTAACAATAAGAATGGCTTTGATTTAATGCTAAAAATCTTATTTTTTGGTAACAATCATAAAAGCAGGGTGTATATTTTAATAAACTCCAGAATCAAAAGTTCAGACTGCATGAAAACCTCCTTTCCCCCACTTGGTCTGAGGTTGTGGAAAAACTAGAATGATTGTGAAAAGAACAAAATGCCATCTTAAGAGCAAGTTCTTTCTTTTTTCTTTTTGTAATGTTCATTTTAGTCAATTATTGAACCAAGGCAGCATAAAAAAGGTACAAATAAACCACAGTTTGGTACATACATCAATTTTTTTTGTCTAATTTAGACAGATGATAATCCTGCCAAAAACAGAGAAAAAAACAAATTACCTTTGCTGATAAGGAGTCTCTGAGTTATCGGGTATTGCACAGCAAGGTACAATTTGTCAATTGGTAATTAAAAAAGAAGAAATATTGTTCTGTCTTCTTCGTCCAATTTGAACTTTAAACTATATTCCTCAGGGAACGAGTCAAACAAAATGGTTTGATAAATTCCAAAATTAAAAAGTGTCTTAATTTTGTGAAGTAGTATAAACAAGGACAGTCGCTGAGATTAAATTGGCCAAAACTTGATGCAAAATAAAAGGCAAAAGAGAATTAAGTATCTTCCAAAGTGAAACTACAAATAAATAAAACGTTAAACACTTACAGGTTCAAAGCTAGGTGGGTGCTAATGTGGTGTTTATTTACAGGTGGTGATAAACACCATTTATTTAAACCAGAGGGCATTTCAAACTAGGCTGATATTAAAAAACCTTGCGATGTACAATATTGTTTAATACTGCAATATTGATATTGCACTCACTAACATTGTGATGATGATAAATCTGCAATAAACAATTGAAACCATATGTTTACATACACTGTATAAATACACACAATTATATTTTTCTCACTGTTTGACATTAAATTAGTCCTTTCCTGTTTTGTGTCAGTTAAGATTTCCAAAATATTTATATCATCTAAATGCCCAATTAATGAGAATTTCTTAGTACCACCTTTAAAGTCATTAATTTACATACATTAAGATTACCTTGCCTTTAACCCTCCTGAAGCCCTCATAACTGAAGAGGGGAAGAGAAGCCCTTGTAACTTCGAGAGAGTTAAACAATTTGGGAAAGCCCAGATGATCATGTCATGGCTTTGGAAGTTTTTGATTGGTTAGTTGATGACATTTGAGTTAATTGGAGACACACCTGGGGATGTACTTTAAGGCACACCTCAAACAAACTGCTTCTTTGTGTGACATCATGGTTCATTCTTGGGTACAATTTCCAGATGCCTGAAGATGTCATGTTCATCTGCACAAACAATTACACACATGTATAAACACCATGGGAATGTCCTGCCATCATATCGCTCAGGAAGGAGACTGGTTCTGTGTTCATGAGATTAAAACACGTTTTGGTGTGAAATGTGCAAATTAACCCCAAAACAAAAGCTACATGAGCTAAAAGGTCCCTCAGCGAATAAGATGATTATTTGGGGTTTTTTTTATTAGACTGCTTTTTGTTTGATGTTATATTTGTAAACTATAACTAATTATAATTAATGTTACTTCCCCTTACTCCTGGCTGAGCTGGGTCATAAAAAGCAACAAATTACAGTTTGTAAATGTACACAGGGACAAACACCTTAATTTCTGGAGACATGTCCTGTGGTCTGATGAAACTAAAATTGAACTCTCTGGCCATAATGATCATTATTACATTTGGAGGAAAAAATACCAAGGCAAACTTATGACATTGAAGAAAGTAATAAAAAATTCTCTTTCGTTATTTGGTCAGTTTTACAATAGAAATAACTTTGGGAATCCTAACTGACCTCATAATCTATTCACATTTTGCTTTTGGTGTAAAGTGTTTTACATTATATCTTCCTCTGCTTCTTTTCTCCTGATGCAGTTAGCAAAAAGCAAAAACGTGCACACTCTTCCAGATGAGAGTGAAGATTGCATATGACTAATGTAATCTTCACCTGCATGCTTGAACTCATCTCTGACATCTGTACCATGACTGTTCGATACATGTACTGTTTCAACCCTAAAGAACACTGATGTAACCAACTGATTTGATTATAGTCATAGATTTTTAAAGACATGCTCATACCTTGGAGCCCTTAGGAGTTTTGTCCTTGTGAAAAATAAAATCTGGGTTTTTGACGACCAGTCCTGCTTTCCCCATGATGGAACCAGTCAATGGGCTGTTCACCTGCTCACACACACACAGAGATCTGAAGGTAGATAGGTAGCTCTAAACTTGGATTCAAAGAAGAACCAAGAAAACAAAGGAAACAGAACAAACGGCTCACCGCTTCCAGGACAATGTTTTCTTTACCAGCTCGGCTGACGGCCTCGGCAGAGATGTGTGGGACCCATCTCTCTCTGGTTGCCTGCTCACCTCGGGCTTTGCGCTGGTAACAAAACAGCAAGTAAAACAAAAGGTTCATACAGATCATAGTATCAGAGTTACTGAAAGTGCAGTAAAAGAAACAGATAATATTGTGCAAAAATAAATAAATAGATACAAATTTAAATAAAATTATTTGCTATTTGGTAAAAGAATCAAGAGAATGTCTACAAAATGAGTATTTAATGCATAAAAATTCCTATTAAAATCACCCTCTTAGCTATTTGGTCTATAATTTTGTTTCTTGCCTTAATGCTTTGTAAGTTACTTAAAATGCAGCAAGAAAAACCCAGTTATATTTAAATAACGTATAGTCTTGTACTGCTGCTCATCAGGATGCTGACTCAATACCTTGATAAAGCCGCCAAAGGATCTGGAACGTGGATGTTTCTTGGTGCAAGTTAGGGGGACCAAATGGTCTTTGTTAGTAGGTGTTCCTGAGGGCGTATGTTTGACTAGCTGCATAAAAAAAACACAAAAACATACTGTTTAAATAGGATATCATAAAGATCCCAAACTCATGAAATCTAACTTGTGAAGAGAAGCTGTAAATAGTTATGATTCTGGCTTTAACCTGTCGAACAAGTTTCTTCTTCTTGGCAGAGTCGGGCATGTTGTGGTGAACATGCCTGAAGAGCTCCTTCAGGGCTTCTTCAGTGTAGTGTTGAGCTGGTGATTGGCATTGCTCCTGAGAGCTGGGGCCCAGAACAGCTGCCCTCTTTACAGGCAGCGCTGTCCGCTGAGCAGAAGAGCTGCTTGCTGCTAGCAGCTCCATATCATCCTGAGAACACATAACGAGTCAGACCACATATTCAAATGTGGAAATAAGACAAACAAAGGGATTTTTCCCCCCAGATTAGTAAAAAGCTAGTAAATTCAACAAGGCAACAGTTGTGGTGTGCAACAGTTAAAAGAGTCTAGGGCATGTTCCCTGGAACATTATTAAAAATTGGTGTGATTTGGTGCATTCAGAGTGGAATATCACAACACAGAATAATAAGATTTAAAATATTTTTTGTAAACAAGCTCATTATTTTTCTCATAACTGAAACTAATAATAAATAAATAGAATTTGTGAACATTCATGGCTTTATTAAGGTTCTTGCAATGACAATATCAATTGCATTAAACCCATTTTTTCCTCTCTCCTCACTTTCTCTTCCATCATCACCATCATCTAAACCAGGAGTGTCAAACTCCAGGCCTCGAGGGCCGCTGTCCTGGAAGTTTTAGGTTTTTCTGCTCCAACACAGCTGATTCAAATGGTTTAATTACCTCCTCACCAAATTATCAAGTTCTCCAAGAGCATGGCAATGAGTCATCCATTTAAACCAGGTGTTTAAAAGTTTTAAAGTTTGACACCCCTGATCTAAACCAAATGTGGGCATCAAGAAAAGTGAGAGTCCATCTGTTCATCAAATATATTATGAGCAGCAGAACATGAATGCATGGTACTTGAAATATATTGGCCTATGATTCACTGCAATTCAAGCAGTTCTTTGCAATATTGATATTGAACTCGCATGTGTTTTATGTCAAAGCAAAGAAACAGTTTTCTTTTTGCAAAAAAACTTCATTGATGTACAAACTTAAAACTCACAAAAGAGTAGTTAGTTTCTGAAAAAGCAGAATATTTCTGAAAAAATAGGCGGAATATTTCTGAAAAAATAGGCGGAATATTTTATTTTGCACATAGGGCTACAAAGTCTTTAACAAATTCATGTCTGCTGACGTGTTTTCCTGAGGACGGGTTAGCTGAAGTGATAACTAACATTAGCTCACTCCTCTCTGTTTTGATATGACGGATTGTTCAGGTCAGTTGAAGTCAATTATATGCAGACAAAAGTTAATGCAAACTAGTGGATAGATACTGTTCAGAAAATGTTTTGCTATAAACTCTGATTAATGTTAAACAACGTAATTCCTATATGTCTGCAGCAGACTTCGCCTCGGCTCTCAGTAATGAGTTCTCCAGTCACACATCCATCACCATGATGATGGTGATGTCATACAGGCAGAAGGTTGCACATCAAATATAAAAAAACATTTAGATTTCTATTTTTAAATACACATATTAATGAAACTACAGCTATTAAAGAAAATATTAAAATTAAACAAGAATTTTGTTTTTAGCAGGGTTGTTTCCAGTTAGAATTGGTAGGCTTTTGTGCCATGACATTTTTGAGACTGAAGCTGTTTGACAGCAGCATTTCTCTTTGGTCTTGGTTGCATTCAGACTAGTCATGAGCTCTTCAATCATATCAGATTTACTGTAAACTCTGTCTCCAAACTGAGATTGGTCAAGGAGCTATCTACAACACATAGAACAATAATTGTTCATAACTTTGACACAATTCAAAATGGCCAAGATATCACTTTAAGTGCCATTCTCTTCAAACTGAAAAAATATTGAAGGCAGAAATATTGTGGTCTAGCGTGATGACCCGTAACTGACCTTCGACTGCAGAACCTTTGTCCCAGTGAAGTGCATTCTGGCATTTTCCCGCAGGCAGACTGGAGCCTGAACAACATACAGTATTATGGGAACTTGTCAGCCATCAAAGCAGCGTATATGTTTCTAAATCGCAGAGGATTTCTCTTCCAAATTGGATCATTATGCAAGGTTCACCATCAACAGTGCAGATTATTCTGCCATGCTTGTGTGGTCAGTAATCACCCTGAAGAGTTTCTGCGAGTGTGTGATGAGAAAAGCCATGCTGTTGTTCAGTTTCTTCAGATTGTCCTTGAGGTCACTAGCTGTCATCTAAAGCAGAAGAGAGAAAAAAATTTAAATATATTGAAATTTGAGTACTCACAGAAAAGCTACACTTTAACTAAGAGGGGACAAAGAAACTAACATCTAAATGTGCTGAAAATCCTAAAGACATTTCTAGTCAGGTCTGATAACATTTCTCTACTGCTTTCCTTTATTTTGTGGTTTAGAATCGGTGTCCATGTGTGGCACTGTCAGTGTTGCTAACAGCTAACCAGCAACACTTTTTTCTTTTTCCGTTCCATTTAATACATTTTTCTTCCAACCCTCTGGTATTAATAAAAAAATGAAGAAACATAATTGTTTTAGGCAGTCACAACCGCTTTATTTTTAAGATTAAGTAGAGGAAAATGGAATCTCTCAATTCTGAGAAAAGGAACAATGGAACAATAAGAAACCCTATCTTATTATGACTTTGTTGCACCACCTCTGGCTTTTGTAACAGCTTGAATTCTCTGAGGCATGGACCTAACTAATGACAAACTCTTCATCAATCTGGCTCTGACTGTCTCCTATTGCTGTTGCCAGGTCAGCTTTGCAGGCTGGAGCCTTGTTTTTGACAGTGGTTTTATAATTTTTGACAGGTGTTGTATATAGTGCCTTTCTTTCCACCCAAGCTACTCAAAGTGCTTTACAACAGTCTGTGCCCTCATTTTCCTCATTTACCCATCCACACACACATTCATACAGCACTCTACTACATCTCTACAAAGCTAATCTGAATAGATCACTCTACAGAGTCTAATCAGTGCTTCAGAGCACATTTATACACTGATGGGACACATCAGAGGCAGTGAGCGGTTCAGTGTGTTTCCCAGGGGCACTTCAACATGTGACTGCTGCCAGGAATCAAATCTTCACCTCTCTCATTGGAGGCTGACTGCTCTAACCGCTGAGCCACAGCCACTTCCTGTAGATTATGGGCAGTCTCATGAGACTTCGTGAGATCTGATGATAGTGCTGCAAGAATGTTTTCAGGATGACTCTACTATCACGCCAAAATTAGTTCAATATCTGTAACATTAACTGTGTTATAGACATGTGTGTTGACAAGGTTTGATTAGCTGTCACAGCTATCTTGAATTGGATTGACTCCAAATGTTATTGAGCTGTAGATGTACATCCAGTTATTATTTTCTGAATTTCATTAAAATACATTCAGTGGTTTATAACATATTTTGCTAACAGAAATACAATTGACTCCAATAGGTAATGACAAATTTTTAAAAACAGATTTCACATTAGTGCTTGGAGTATGTGTTGGCAATGACTCTCAGCTACTATCACACAAGATTTCCGCTCAATATCTGTAAAGCTGGTTGAGTTATAGCTATTTTTGTGTTTGATAAGGACACTGATGCTTAGTTGTGGCAGCCATCTTGAATTGGGTTTACTTCAAAAATCAATTGCAGATGTACATCCAACAGTTACTTTCTGAATTTCATTAAAATTTGTCTAGTTAATCAGGAGATAATTTTCTCACGGTACAGAGAAACAATCACACGCACTCTCAAGTACAAATATTATCACTACTTTGCCTTCAGCAGTGACCAATAATAACTTTGATTTTGTTTCTCCAGTCTCTGTTATGCAGTCATACATCTAGTCTTACATGTCTGGGCCAGAGAACATGTGGGGCAAACATGAGGGCCAGATTGTAGGAGGACATCTTGTTCTTGTCCTGCTGTTTGGCTGTGTGGTAGAGCAAGTCCAGCAGCAGTTTGAGCAGTGAGCGGTTGGTCTGAGGTAACAGCAGGAAGAGAAGCTGCAGGGCCTCAAGCTGACGCTCCTTGTTTGGTACCGTAGTCTTGTTGCCTTGGTCATCAAATAAAGTCAAGTCTGGAAGAGGTGTTAGAAACTCATTTAAAATAAACCCCAAACCATTATATTCAAATGTCTTCTAAATATTTAAAGAATTATTGTGTGTGGGTGTGTGTGTGTGTGTGTGTGTGTGTGTGTGTGTGTGTTTGTGCGTATTCCTACCAGCTATCTTTAGGTGAACATGGAAGTGTCTGTGTGTCAGCAGGGGCTCTGGCAACTCCCCCAGGAAAGTCTTAAGTAAAGTGGCCACATCATTGGGGTGGAAGTCTCCAGACTCCAGGTCAAAATCAGCACCGCTGTCGAGGAGGTCCTTTAAGACCTGCTGCCGAACACTGTTCCCCGGCACCCGAAACAGACCCTCTATATGCAGATCTGAACAGGAAGAAGTCAGGAAGTTAGTGCCTCAGATCAAACAGATCATTAGCATAGCAGAACAAAAAAATGAATTAAAAAATATTGTATTTTAATAGTTTAACCAAGCTTAAAAAGGAACAGGAACAACGACAAAATGGTCCTGAGAAGTATTTGGTCAGTCTTCTTATGTCTGGATGTGTTTAATTGCTCAGTCACAGAAGCAGTGAGACCAAATGAAGACCACATTTAAAATTAGGTGGAGATAACACAAGTACTTCAGGGTTGGAATGTCAACAGCAGGTATGAACCCATCATAAAGTTGTACCAAGTTATCATTTCACCAATCAGCTCTCAAAAGTGTCTCACTGGGCATGAACGTCACTGCACACCTTTATACTGTCAGTTTGAAAAGACACCAACCTCAAAAGTAGCTAACGAACCATGACAGCTAGAAGCAGAATTTCATCTCTGTGCAATTATAAAGTTCTCCCTTTTTAGATTTTATTGTAATTCTTAGGGACAGACATCTAACACTGCCTGGGTGCTTAAAGTCAGATCAAGAAAAAAAATAACTAGAAATGCAAGGAAGGACAAAAACATTTTGCAAATTTACAAGTCCAAGACTTCTAAGTGTAATGCATATCACCCACTACCTTTCATGCCAGAGTTTCAGACTAAGACAAAGATCTGCAACCTTTGCAATTAACAGAGCTATTCCTGCACTTTTTTCCACTAAATACATTTGCCCAGAACCACAAAATGTACTTGAAAATTGAAATAAAAGCAAAACAAATCAGAAAGTGTTATATAAACACTACATATAAAAAAAACTGTAATTTGTGACATTATACATTTTTTAATTTTTCCCTTTGAATCCCCTCTAAACACAGATCTATGCAGGCCTATGGAAGTCTTTTTATGAAAATTTTATACAAGT
The DNA here is from genome assembly GCF_001649575.2 of Kryptolebias marmoratus. Lineage (NCBI taxonomy): Eukaryota > Metazoa > Chordata > Actinopteri > Cyprinodontiformes > Rivulidae > Kryptolebias > Kryptolebias marmoratus. The sequence continues at coordinate 1,153,053 of NC_051432.1, forward strand.
ATAAAATTTTAAAATAATAAATGATTAGGTTAGTTTGTTGGATATTTAATTGTGAATGTGATAAATTTCTTCTCATAAAGTCAGAGACATTGATTTACTTCAAATCTTATTTAAAGTTTTTGTTTCATTTTTTGAATCAAAAGTAATTTAATTAATATTATTTTAATATTAGTTTTGGTCAACACTCCAGAAAGTTGCTGTAGAGGGACCAAAGAGCCGCAGATTGCTCTGTTACCATGGTGATTGAACCAGGCTCAGACTTTCAGCTCATCAGAGCAGCTAAACTGTTAACCTCACATCGTAGTCCAGGCCTCTGGTAATCCACTGGCCAGCAGAATCTCATGACACCTGAACTTCATTTTAATAAAAGTACCTTCTACTGATTTAAAAGTCAAGTTTATATATTCTTGTATCTCTGTGAGTAAGACCTGTCTCACTGCAGCCACAAGAATAAACTGTGATCAGAATCCAGATCAGGACAGGTCATTGAAGAGGTTTTCTACCAGCTGCTTTGTTCAACATGTTTTGTTGCTGAACAAGTTGAGCACCGTGGGACGGTCTGCACTGAAATAATAATTTATTCTAAGTGTTTTTAATATCGTGTGTGGGCATGTTTTATTTTGCAATTGCATAATAAATGTTGATGCTTTTTATTTCATTTAAGAGCTTGTTTGAAAAAAAATATTTCTCTTGTCCTCCATGCACTACAGGAGAGCTGTAATTTTTTTTCAAAGTACCGTATTTTCCAGACTATAAGGAGCACTTAAAAGCCTTCAATTTTCTCAAAAAACAACAGAGCGCCTTATAATCCAGAGAGCCTTATATATGTAAGAAGTCGTAATGTTTTAGTAGGACTTTGGTAAACTTCAAAGCCGCACCGCTTGCAGCATTAAGGCTCAGTTACAGTCACTCAGGGATCCGTGCACACCTGAGCGAGCGGTGTAGGCGTTTATATTTGACACTTACGTTGGTGCAGTATCCTTCTGTGAAGTTTTGAACTGTTTGATTATGTTTGTGATCTCTCATAGAGGGATCATAAATGCTGATACCCGCTCCGATAGAGCACCAAAATCGTCTATCTTGAATGGAGCGCAGCACGCGGTCCACACGAAGTTACAAAATTGGGAGGTGCACGACAATGCGCTTTATAGTCCGGTGCGCTTTATATATCACAAAAGTTTGAAAAAGGACAATTCATTGATAGTGCATCTTATAATCTAGTGAGCCATTTAGTTCAGAAAATATGGTGACTTTTTAAAGACTCTCTTTGTACTTTGACTTAAGTAGATCTTTACACAAGTAACTTTACTTGTAAATTGCAACAGAATAACTGTACTTTTACTTGAGTATGTTATTTTAGTACTGGTACAACCTTTGAATATCTGTAAAATTCACTGAGTTATAGATAATTTTGTGTTGAATTCCTTGTGTGTATTTAACCAAGTCAGAAACTCCTCATTAAGGTAGTATCTCAGTGGGCTGCGACTGTTGTCAACTAGTTGATGAACAGTATTTATGAGGGAGTCTCCAAACTGTCTTTGAAGATTTGTCAGCATTCTCAGTTTCCTGGCATGTTGCCTGAATTTTTAACATGTTCAGAAAACACGTGCAACAAGTTCTCTCAAAATAGTCAGTCATTACAGGCGTCCCAAATACATCTCAAGAGCACTAGTGAAGTGAAGTGAAGTGAAATTTATTTATATAGCACTTTTCTGCAACAAGGCGACTCAAAGTGCTTTACAAGACAAGAACAAAATTACAGACAAAGTTACAGACAAAATACAAGAGAGAAAACTAAACCAAACAACATTCAGGCTAACAGTATCCAAAATATGAACTAAACCGATAGAAATAAAAACATCAATGCAGTATAATACTAAGAGGATATTTAGATATACTAGAACTTACTTACTAGGAGCTTTCCTCTGATGAAAAACATGTCCAGATCTAAAGAATCTGAAGAGTCCAAAATCTACAGATTCTGAGGACAACTTGTGAGAATTTTTGGCTTTTTAGAAGGACTGGGAAAGTTTTCAGAAAATCAGAAGGAGAATTATTTTTGGCCAAGACAAGGAACTATCTCCTAAGGCAGTAAACCCGAAGTAAGTAATCTTGTAAAACAGATTTGAATAAAAAAATATTGACTGGAGATTTGAAATGGAGTGTCACACCCCCAACATCAACCAATCAGAAGCCTCTGATTGTCCAATCAGTGGTGGTGTTACAACAATGGCACTTGCTCGTTTGCTAAAAGATGGCTGCGCCATGTATGGACAAAAGTGATCAAAAACAAACTCAGCAAGGAAGAAATTTACCATTTATTGTGAATGTAAAAATCTGGTTTCAACTATACTACTTTTAAAATCCATCTAGTGGTTCATGAGATATTTTGCCAGTCGGCAAACAGCTTTGACTCAAACAGTAAATATTCAAGTTTTAAGCAAAAATTTTGCACAATGTGTACCATTTGGAGTATGCAATGTGAATGACATTCAGCAACTACCACACTAAATTTTAGTACAATATCTGTAAAATGGACTGTTAGAGGTTTATGTATATTTAAAGCTAGTTAGTTGTGGCAGCCATTTTGAGCAGGATTTACTCCAAAGGTCAGTCTGTTATAGATGTACAGTACATGCAAACATTACTTTCTGCAAGTTTCAATAGAATGCATCCAGTGGTTTACGATATATTTTGTTAACAGACAAACACAACCACACACAGACAAAACAGTGTTGGTTGCCTTTCAGTTTATGGTGATTATGAGTTATTGAACAACACAAGTTAAATACTATTCCCACCATATTTTGAGCTCATATGTGCTGGCATTCTATAGCTGTTTAAAAACCTCAATGTTCCAGTCCAAAGTAATAAAACATATTCATGGAAACGCACTCAAGACACACTGAACAAGTAAAATAGAAGTGGATCATTACATCCTTAAAATCAAATTCCAGAGGGAGATGGGGTTGCAAAAACAGCTATGATTGACAAATCAACATATTTTTAGATGACTTACTTTTGCTGAGGTACTCAATAAGCGTATAGATCTGGGCAATGCAGCTTTCTGTCAGCGGGGTTCCAAAGACAACTCCTTTATCTGGGAAAGAATAAAAAAGGAAACAGGAGTAAATGATAAAATCAAACTTCAGGAAGCCTACAGAAAGACACTTTAGAACCATTAGAAAGGCAGCACAATAACATCAGCATTTTAAGATGTGCTTTTCATTGTTTACATGTGCAAAATTATTTTAAATTTCTTATTTTCTGAATGCTGATTCTGCATTCAAACCGTTGTTGTTTATCTTTCCATACATCTTTTTTTACAATCCAACAATTTTTGCATATTTTGTCTTATTTTAACAATTTATATACTAAAACATTCAGCTCATTCAGAAGATGCTAGAATATTTGTTCGTTGCAACTTTTACAGTTTTCAGAAAACGTATCTTCATGTACAAAATTTTCCACATAATAATACACAAATCTCTTCAATTCCTTCTAAAACATTTTCTTTGAAATCTGCTTCAGCATATTTTTGTATCTTTGTCTTCCTATGCTATTTTTAGCTTTTAGCTAGCCTTTTGCTACTCTTAGCTCCTAGCTAGCTTTTTGCTACATACATACTTTTAGGTAACTGTTGATTGCTTTTACTAACATTAAATCACTGTGCATCCATACTGTAAAGTCAAATTAAACCAGCTATTCTGTGAGAAGCTTCATCCTATATATTTCTTAGTCATTTCTGAATAAAAATGTGTTATTTTAAAAGAATAATATAAAGGGAAAACTTCAAATTCCACTGACCTCATCTCAGTGAAATGTCACAGACTAGTAATTAAATTTGAGTCTAGGCAAAACTTCAAAAGTAAAAATGGAAATCCAGTACATTTACATTTTATGTATTTATTCTGACATTGGTCAGTAAATCTGGAGCAATAATCAACTTAGTTAAACTATTAAAATAATTAAAAGGCTTGCAATTATATCACCCTCTCCCTTACATGCTGGAGGTTTAGACTAAGAGTATTAGTAATAGTAATATTAGTAATAATTATTAGATTATTAATAGCTGTATTGGTCAAACATTTAAATAACATTCTGAGCAATCTAATGCAATATTCTAAGATGTATTAGTGATGTAATGATGTGTGCTGTGATGTACTGACAATGACTCTCAGCAATAATTCTCATCAAACTTTAGCTTGATATCTGTAAAATACTTATTTATTTTTGTTTTGGCTAATGTCGATTGGCTATGGTGGCCATCTTAAATTGGGGTTGACATGTGTTCATTGTACTGTAACTTTAATAAAAATTGGAAAAGGGGTGAAATAAAGTTTGTACTCATTTAAAAACATTTCTGTGACCTGGGTTATCTCTGACCTTTTCGCTTGAGGAAGTTGAAGGATCGGAAAAAGCCTCCGTTGCCACCTGTCGGGGTTTTGGGGCTCTCCTCGCCAAGGAGCTGGGCAAACTCTGTCCCAGGAAGGTCGATAAGGCGAGTTATGTTACTGAGAACCAGCTCCAGGAAACTATCTGGGTTCTCATGGCGAAGTTTCTCCACAAAAAAATCTGGACTGAAAATGACTGGCGGTCTGGGTGTTTCCTCATGATTGATCACCATACTGCAGGCTGTACCTCTGAGTGGGAGACACAGACAGATCAGGCATGCGGTTATTACACTGAATGTGAGAAAACATTCCTGCAAAGTCATGATTCGATCAATGATGAGTGGCTGCATTAAAACCTTTAGATAAAGCTGTTCACATTTTCCTCAACAAGTGGCCAGCTGGAGCTAAAGATTACGCTCTCACTTGGGGCTGATTGATTATGGGAAAATAACCAGCGTAATTATTTTGGTCAATGCTGAACTCCCTTCTTGAACAAGATTATTGAGTTTGGAAACACATTGCATTTACTGCACTTAAAGAACAGTAAATTGTCTTGAATGTAAAGTTTTTCCTGATACTTTTTTGTTGAATTTTCCTTTAAAATGACTGACAAACTATTCAAATGTAAACGACAGTATGAAACAATCACAAAACAATAAAATGCATTTCCACTGCATTTGAGGGGCTTATGAAATCCATTTAGTTTTTTATCTTCCCAGTTTTGTCCTGCTGTTTTTACTTTTCTGAAAGCAGGGGTCTATGATGTAACAAGATGCTTCCACCTAAAAGGTGTCTTAATGTAATGTGGATCAATAAAATGGGAAAATGTTCAAAATTTAATTTATACTGACAATTTACAAAAAAATACAGCAAAGTGTGCTTCTACACTGAATACAAATACGTACAAAAGTACCAGTTAGGCCAGGTGTGACAAGTAAAAGTATTTTAGATTTTGTGAGAGTTAACCTAAGGTGGAGTAAACTCCATGAAATAGCCCTTTAACCAGCCCCAGGTACTGAATTTGAAGCTGGGGATCAGAAACTAACTTCAGGTCTTCACAGTCATGTCTCCTCTGAAACACATCCTTAAGGACCTGCTCCATATCTATAGCATAGTTTGGACTTCACAGAGTTGACACTTATAACAGCACATAACCACAGATGTGTTTTTTTGTTCCCATTCTTGAAAAAAATAAAAGCAAATGCACAAAAACTACTCTGACTTTCACTCTGTCCTTACAGATCCTCGACACAGAGCTTTCAGGCAGCTTTGCAGAGGACTCTAGTTTAGATGTGCTGGTAGTGCTAACAGTTGGTCATAGAAAGCGAATTATGATTATGAAGCTATTTTAGGGAAAGCTAAACACTTAAGTATCCGGTCTAAAGACAACAAAGCTAACATTATGTAGCTAACGAAGTCAGACCGCTTGAAGTCAGACTATATAACGTACGTTTAGAAACCTCTCAAACTCGCCTTACACCAAAAAACACCATCTTTTCCGGAGAGTAACTACCAACAAACACTTTATAACAGCAGTAAACATATTTACCTTCTGTTGTGTGTGTTTTCGTCAATATCTTTCCTTGCAGTCATGTTTGGTTTGAATGCAGCGCTGTTGTTCTCTAAGCTCCGCCCACATCAGTCGCCATTGGTGGTTTGTTGTAGGAGGGCGTCACACATTGGCCCTGATTTACATGTCCCTCCCTGTGATTGGTCAGTTTGAATTTACAGTCTTTATCAAAAGAAATGTATTCTTTAAAAAAAAAAAAAAAAAAAACATAGGATGACGGAGTCTGAAAATGACGATTTTCTTTGCTTATTGATATTTTAATTTAAAACATCCATCACATGTTTCATAAAATTTGATACTGTCTCCTGATAATGATGAGTACAACATGTATGTAAGGTATAATTACTTTAGTATTTTTTACAGATTATTTCCTATACAAACTACACCTACAAGATTGGGAGCAAAAGTTAAGAGTTTGACACAAAAAAGAAGTGACTAACAAAAAAATCACAAGATGCAGAGGGGTACAGGATGTCCATCATAAAACTATTTAAGCCACAGTGTCAAACTCTGTTCCTTGAGGGCCACTCTCCTGCATGTTTTAGATGTGTTCTTGTTGCAAAACACCTGGTTTAAATGAATGATTTGTGGACATGCTTCTGGAGAACTTGACGATTTGGTGAGGAGGTAATAAAAAACATTTAAATCAGGTGTGTTGAAGCAGAAAAAACTAAAACTTCCAGGACAGTGGTCCCCGAGGCTTGGACTTTGACACTCATGATTTAAGCTGTGCTCTCAGTGCCACAGTGGTGCCTTCAGAAATGTTTTAATGGGGTGACCATGTGGGGGCCACTGAAAATCCCAGGATGACACACCAAAACCAAAAGCCGTAAAAAAATTTCAGACATTCTTTTCTATGTTGTTGTTGTAAAACTGATTTGAAAATTTTGTCAATATGAGAGTTAAGGAACTGCCAACTGTTGTACCTCAGTTTGTTATTTTACAGGTAATATTACTGATTATATAATGTACATAGACCAGAACAGATAACATTTGGAGATCCAAACAGTCAGCTTTAATGTGGTTTTGCAATTTATGGCATTACATACACATGTAATGCCATAAATTGTCTTTACATCAAGGACAATATATAGCATTATATGTGTATGTAAAGACTATTTGTCCTTTTCTCTATAAAAGTCAAATGGACATTTTTAATTTGAAGGGACACATTGAACAAAACATTTAGTAGAAACAAGGTTTCTCAAGTTTAAAGCCACCACTTCTTCTAATTAGTTAAACCCTCTTAAAGCCCTCGTAGCTGAAGAAAGAATGAGAAGTCCTTGTAACTTCGGGTTCATTTGACTCAAAGCCCACAGGCGGGTTAAAAACATTTTTACTTGCTTGTTGCTGTGTAGTTTTGTGAACAAGCAATAGGTTATTATAAATGTCCAAAACTGTGGAAAAAAAAGACGAAAAGTGCACAGTCATGAACTATACACTTTTTACTGTAGCATTATCCCAAACTGTTACTTTATTTTCCCCTAGTCATGTGGTGATTTGGCTTTTTCTGGTTTTTGTTTTAGTTTATTTAAGTTCTCTAGTTTGTGTTTTGGTTTTTATTTTTAGTTATCTGGTTTTTGTTTTCTTGGTTCATCTAGGTTCTGTCCTCCTCGTGTTTGTGTTTTCATTTCCACTCTCCCCCAGTCATTCACTTGTCTGTCAGCCACCCCCATCTTCACCTGTCCCGAATCAGTAATCATTCCACCTGTTCCCACTCAACTCGTTATCCTCAGTGTTAAATACCCGGTCACTCTTCCCATACCTCGCTGGTCCATTGTTTGTTGTTTGTTGTTTTTTGTTTGCCGCTGTGCTCCGTACCTTGTCTCCTTGTTGTTCTGCCCACCGTGTTTAGGATTTTTGTTCTTTTGAGTTGCTGCCTCATCAGCTTTTGTTTTGTTATTTTTCTTATTTAATAAATAAGTTTTGTTTAATATGAGTCTGAGCTCAGGGTTCGCCTCCTTGACCCCACATCATGACAAGTCACTCTCATATAACAAATTAGGAAGCAACTACCTGGTTCAAGGATTTAAATATTATGTATATGTGACTGGTCTAGCCAGAGGAAGGTAAATTTATGTATGTGGGCCAATGTGTCAAATTCTGTTTTCATTTATTATGAGATTAATTTTAAAAAGGCTGCAACAAAAAAATGAAAAGTAAAGACTGTCTTAATATTTTCTGAATCAAGGTAGGTTTTGCTAATAAATTTTAAAACCTACAGCTAACACAACTTTTTGTAACAGTCATTGGAAGAAAGAACATGCTTTTGAACTGTGAGCTTTTTAAACACAGTGACCATACAAAGAACAAATTCCATGTCGTAGTTTGCAATCTCTGACTGCTCGGTTTGGAGTTCTGAGGGTTTCCTTATCTTAGATCTGTCAGCACTGCGTCAGAACGGGGTGTTCATGGGATAAATATGTTTTTCCCTTATTCACCAGCGGATATTTTTATCTTGTGAGCAGCAAAAAAATTTCAAACATGGGGGTAAAATTGGCAGCTGGACTTTTTAGGTCTTTCTTTTTTCTTCTTAACTTCAATTAATTATGCTAATATGTAAAAAAAAAAAAAAAAAAAACCCCAATTTAATAGGTAATAAAAATCATGCTAAAAATAATATTAAAGGGATTCACACTGCATTAAACACTATTATTAAAAATAATCTTGAACAGGTTGATCACCCTCTGTACTTCATTAACAATGACCAAATTAATGACAATATATGAGGTAGTTAAAAAAAAATAGTAAAAAATGGCTCCAGGTTTGTCTGACAAAATAAATGTGTCAAAAGCAACAGAAAAGGCAAAAAAAAAAACGAATATTGAAAGATTTCAGGTTGTTTTTTTTTTATCTGTGAAGACTGGAGATCATAGATCTGAGTGTTTTTACTTGTTGTGTCCCCCAGGGGTCAGTATTGGGACCCAAACTATTCATCCTGGACATAAATGAAATCTGTAAAACATTTCTTCTCTTAATGGTCATTTGATTTGCAGATGACACAGATATGTTTAGTGAGGGAGACAATTAGCAGCAGCTTTTAGAGATTCATCAGTCTGTTATGACCCGGCTCGTTGAGCAAAAACCAGGGAGACACGGACTTTAATAATACTCACTTTACTTTCCCTTTATTAAGCACCACACATTAAAGAATTACGACAGCTAAGCAGGTGGCCCCTGTGGCCAATGGCATCGCCCAAAGGGGGGGCAAACAGGAGAATCTTGTAAAAGAAAATAAAAGCAAACATAAACCCAAAATCAGGGTGGCCAGACAAATCAAGCAACATCCAGCCTGAACAACAGAGCCGAGCGGAGAACTTAGCTCAGCTCCCAGCGAGCTCCAACTCCACTACCCCGCCTCCTCACCAATAGGAGCACGGCTCTTAAATAAATCCGTAAACCAGGAAACGCAGGGTCCAAGCAGATCCTGGATGACGCCACTTTCCATATATCTTGACAAAACACACATCCCTCCATGTAAAGCGTCACACCCCCACCCACAAAACACGGGTTCCCCAATGGGAATCCCGAAACAAGAGAGAGAAAGAAAAAGAAAAAAAAAATCACACTTCACTTCTTGAAAATATGTACAATACTGACCAGAAAATGCAGGTATTTCAGTCTCAGTCTGGTTAACTCAACATCATCTTTTCATGCCAGTTCCCCATTTTAGGGAACTGGACACCTCAGAAGTGTTTAAGAACAGCAACAAACAAAACAAAAACCCAGACCTGAGATTTAAGATCTACAATACAGGTGCATGAGAAAGCACATCAGCAACCACATTATCTCGCCCCTTTAAATACCGTATGTCCAAGGAAAAGGACTGCAAAAAAAGCAACCAACGAATCAAACGGTGGTTAGGACATTTTAGCGTTGTCAAAAATGTAAGCGGATTATGATCCGTGTGTACTACAATAGAAACACCACCACCTAGGTACACATCAAAATGCTGCAAAGCCAAGATTAAAGCAAGGGTTTCCTTTTTGATCACAAAATAATTAAGTTGATGTTTTTTAAATTTTTTTGAAAAGTAACTGACTGGCTTGCAGACGCCAAGGTCATCCAATTGTGTCAGAACTGCACCTGCACCCACATAACTGGCATCCACATGTAGCTAAAAAGGGCAATTCAAATGTGGCGCAGCCAAAATGGGAGCACAGCAAAGGAGCTGTTTCACCTGCTCAAACGCATGCTGACAAGAAGGAGACCAGTCAAACTTAGCATCCTTAGATAGTAAACTCGTTAACGGGGCTACTACCGAAGAAAAGCTTTCACAAAAACAACGATAATAACCAACCAGACCAAGAAAACGCATACGATCGCTCTTTGTAACCAGAACTGGAAAGTTCTGTACTGCTTCCACTTTGGCTGCAACAGGACACACTTGACCCTTCCCCACTACATGGCCCAGATATGTCACGGTTGCCCTCGCAAATTCACACTTAGCAAGATTGACTGTGAGCCCTGCCCCTGCCAACCGGGTGAACAGCTCGTGGATGCGCTCCAGATGTTGTTCCCAAGTGTCAGAATAAATCACGACATCATCCAAATGCATAGTGCAACCCTGCATATCTCCAACCACATAATTCATTAGTCGTTGAAGTGCATTTTGAAGTCCAAATGACATAACTGTATACGAATACAACCCAGAAGGTGTGACAAACGCAGCTACCTCCCGTGCACGCTCTGTCAAAGGAACTTGCCAGTAGCCTTTAAGCAAGTCAAACTTACTAACCTGATCCACACAATCATCCATCCTAGGAAGGGAAAACAAATCAGGTTTTGTAATGGCATTCAATTTACGATAGTCCGAACAAAAGCGAAATGTGTTGCCCTGCTTGGAAACCAAAATGCAGGGAGTTGCCCAACTAGATGAACATGGCTCAGCAATACCGTTGTCCAACATATATTCCACTTTTGCATCAAGATACTTTCATTTTTCAATGTTCACTCGATAACAGCGTTGTTTTATTGGTTTCGCTTGACCCACATCAATATCGTGCTCCAACAAAGTCGTACACCCAGGTGTATCAGAAAACAAACAGGGGAAGCTGTAAATCAACTCACTCAATTGTTTTGAATGATGTTCAGAAAGATGTGATAGTAACACATCCAATTTCTGCAGCGACTCCGAGTTGGAAAGACGCCCGTGCGTCATGGCGCTGTCCAAGGTACCAGTCTCCTCGTTAGAACAAGTGGCCATACAAACCTCATTAACCGCACAAACTGGGTGTATTTGCTCAGAAGATTTCTCCACATGATCTTGAGCATAGTATGGCTTTAACAGATTCATGTGGCATAGTTGAGTCTTTTTCCTGCGCTCAGGTGTTTCAATGAGATGGTTCTGATCAGAGATTTGTTTCAACACTGTGTACGGACCAGAAAACTTTGCCTGAAACAGAGATGTAATAACGGGGCATAAAACTGGCAAAAATGATCATTCCACTGCTTAACAATCAAATAAAGATTTCATTTTTTCTTGGCGACAGTTCTTCCTTCGCTAAATTCTGTGCTGCATACAGCCTATGCCTAAAACCATTCACGTAGTCAACTAGATTTTGGGGCGGCTCTGGCTGTTTCCACTCCACTGCCACAGATGCTAAAGGACCTTTAACAGTGTGTCCAAACACCAACTCATTTGGGCTAAAGCCCATGTTCTCCTGAGTAACCTCCCGAGCAGCCAACATCAACCACGGCAACCCATCCTCCCAATTCTGTGCAATAAGCACAAAGTAACGATTTTAGGGTCTGATGGAAACGCTCCAACGTGCCTTGACTTTCCGGATGGTAAGCCATAGATTTGTTGTGTTTAACATGGAGCTGTTTTAACACCTGGCCAAAAAGATGTGAGGAAAAGTTTGTGCCTTGATCAGACTGAATTACCTGAGGAATACCAAATACAGAGATAAACTGAGAGAGAGCACGCACCACAGACTTTGCTGTTATTGTGCGTAATGGGTAAGCAGCTGGATAACGTGTGCTTTGGCACATAACAGTCAACAAATAACAAGCTCCAGATTGTGATCTTGGTAAAGGACCTACACAATCAATAATTAAGTGCTGAAAAGGCCCTGCTGCAACAGAGATGGGTACTAAAGGGGTAGGTTTCAAAGTTTGATTAGACTTTGCAGTTAGCTGACATACATGACATGTCCTAACATAGGAGGAAACATCCCTCTTCAAACGAGGCCAAAAAAATTGCCTAAGGACACGGTCATATGTTTTTTTTTAACACCAGCATGCCCAGACTCATCATGTGCTACCTTCAACACTGCATCACGGTATTTTGAGGGAACAACCACTTGAAAGACAACCTGTTCAGATGAGATGATGATGTCGGGAAACATGGAAAGGTCACTGAAGAGGGTCGACCAGTGACCAGGGAGACAGAGGAGGCCCCAAAAGCATTACACAACTCTGAAACCAGAAGTCCTGTCAAATCTCATGAAACCAGTCAACTCCAACAAAGAAAACATCTTGCACAGCTCATTGGTAAAAGATGTATGGTGTTGTGTGCCATCAATGGAGTTCCACTTGAAATGCTGCTTGACTCAGGGGCCCAAGTGACTATGATAGGGAAAGAATGGATAGAGAGAGCTTTGCCTGATGTGTCATGAATGTCTGTGTTTTTGTTTCGTTGTTTGGGGTTTTTGTGTTTTAGTTTGTGGTTTTGTTCTTCATGTCTTGCCACTATTCACCTCCCCAGTAGTTTTCCGGTCACGCCTGCCACGCCCACCTCACTTGCTCCTCGTGATGTTCACAGCTGTAACCAATTAATCATCTCTCCCTCAGCCTTTAAAACGGGTCTCTGTTTCTCCATTCCTGACTGGGTCATTCCGTTCCTTTCGTTTTGTCATGTGTAGTCTCCCTTGTTCCTTGCCTTGCCTCGCCTCGCCTTGCTATTTTTGGATTTTGTTTTAGTTAATTTTTGCTGCCACGCCAGCCATTTGTTTTGTTAGTTTATCGTTACTTTAATAAATTACTCTCCTTTTAAACATGAGTCTGCGCTCTGGGTTCGCCTCCATCTACCCGCCTACTGACATGATGTTCAAATTCAACCTCTCGAATCCCTCATTTTTAACCAGCACTTGATGGCTGGGTGGATGTTGAACTCCAGATCTGTAGCGAAGACCATGGCCATGTTACCATACAGGTACCAATATTAATTAGTCAGAACTGCCTTAACTGTCCTCTTTTAGCCAGTAATGTAATTGCAGAAATTATCAAAACCAACGCTGAAGAAAGAAATGGAACTTATATCACCGCATTACTTAAAGAGACTTTAAGTGTCACTAACAGTGAAGTAGAGGCTTTGGTTTCTGCCGTCCAGATTTCAACCTTTGATGAGGCTGCCCATTGCATTATGAGGACTGGCAACAAAGATGTGATCATCCCAGCAGGACAGATTTTTGAAGTAGAGTGCAGGGTTAGGGAATGGCCAAGAGGTGATTCAATGTTATTCCAGCCCAGCATTGAGAATAATTATGTCATGATTGTTGGTGTTTTGGGGGTTTTGTGTTGGTCTTGTTTTGATTTGGTTGTCCTTTGAGTTTTTTGTGTTCATGCCCTGTCACTATCCACCTCCCCAGTACTTTTCCTATCATGTCTGCCACGCCCATCTCCACCTGTTTGTAATCATTCTCACTCACCTGTGCCCATTTTCCTCATTATCCTCTGCCTTTAAGAACCGGTCACTTTTCATCCCTCTCCACTGGATCATTCCGTTTGTCTGCTTGTCTCTCGTTCCTTGCCATGCCATGCCATGCCATGCCATGCCCTGTCCCTTGTTTTTGTGTTTTGTTAGTGTTAGTTTTGCTGCCACGCCAGCCTTTTTGTTTGTTTATTTAAGTGAAATAAATTGTTTTTTTTCTTAGCAAAAGAACTTTTCTAGGAACTTTGGAGGAGGTCACAGAGGTGACTCCAGTTCAGTATAACCAAAATGATTCACAGCTAACCACTCATTCTTCTGTAAGCTCATGCACAGCACAGTTAGTATCAGAAAGTAGTAAGGCACACGATGAGAAAGGTCTGAGATGGCATCCTCCTGTTGATTTGATGATTTCATATCATGTTCTGTAACTCTGTCTGTAATTTTGTTCTTGTGTTGTAAAGCACTTTGAGTCACCTCGTGCTGAAAAGTGCTTGTTACGACCCGTCTAGGGGTGGTCAGGTCGCAGCATTGACAATTTAACATCCCTCGCAGAATTCAAAAACAGCCAGCCAATAGATACATTTTTACAAGATTTATTAACATAAATATTCACCCTTAGTTTCCACCAAAGTCTGGAGTCATAGAACTTCGGAGAGAGCTATGCCAAAATAACAAACAAAACAAGCTATCTTAAATGAAACTAACATCTTACCTACAAAAGTAACAAAACCAAATTACATGTGCTTACCTTCCTAACTTAAGAAACACAGGAGAAAACTGAACCCCAAAACAGAAAGGCCACTCTCCCCTACAAGATAAACTCCACAGAATCAATTTACAAGGTGATACAATAAATGGCATGACTGGATGAAATGAGCGTGGGATGGAGTGTGGTATGGTGGAGTGCGACGAAGAACCCCCCACACACACACACACTGCCAGCTGATCTTCATTGGCATCCTGATATACTCGGCACCTCCGGTGAGCACCAATCAGCTGTCAGCTTCGTCGTCAGGAACCAAACCGAGGTCGGCACCTGCATACTCACATTTGCATATAAAATTATGACAGTCGTAACAGTGCTATATAAATAAATGTACCTACCTACCTACCTACCTACTAGACAGGCTGGGCAAATGGATGGGACTCTCTGGCACGGTGCTAAATTGGTTTGAGTCCTATTTAAAAGACAGGGACTTTTTTGTGTCTATAGGTGACCACAAATCTGAGCGAACAAAAATGACCTGCGAGGTTCTCCAAGGCTCCATTCTGAGCCCCCTGCTGTTCAACATCTATATGCTCCCACTGGCTAAGATGATAACGAACAATAAAATACATTATCATAATTATGCGGATAACACGCAAATTTATATAACCATATCGCCAGGAGAATATAGTCCAATTCAAGCGCTGACCAGATGCATTGACCAAATAAATGACTGGATGTGCCAAAATTTCCTTCAGTTAAACAAAGACAAAACTGAAATAATTGTTTTTGGAGCCAAGGATGAAAGACTAAAAGTTAGCACTCTGCTTCAATCAGTGATGCTAAAAATTAGTAACCAAGTCAGAAATCTGGGAGTAGTTATGGACTCAGACCTGAATTTTAACAGCCACATAAAAATAGTTCTGAAGTCAGCCTATTATCGCTTAAAGAATATATCGAGGATCAAAGAACTAATGTCTCAGCAGGACTTAGAAAAGCTTATCCATGCTTTTATTTTTCGTAGACTAGACTACTGTAATGCTGTGCTCAAAGGTTTCCCCGAAAAGTCGATCAGGCAGCTGCAGTTAATTCAGAATGCTGCTGCTCAAGTCCTCACAAGGACCAAGAAAAGGGATCATATAACCCCAGTTCTTAGATCTCTGCACTGGCTACCCGTCTGTCAAAGAATTGATTTTAAAATACTATTATTGGTCTACAAGAACGGTTTAGGACCAAAATACATTTCTGATATGCTGGTCTGCTATGAACCTCCCAGAGCCCTCAGGTCAGTAGGGACAGGCCTGCTTTCTGTTCCCAGGGTCAGAACTAAACATGGAGAGGCAGCTTTCAGCTTTTATGCTACTAAAATGTGGACCAAACTCCCTGTAAGCTGCAGGTCTGCTGAAACTCTTAGCTGTTTTAAATCAAATCTGACGACTTTTCTATTTGCTGCCTTTCTTTAAAGCTGACCCACATTGCTCTTATCTGTTATTTCATTTTATTTACTTTTTTATTTACTGTTTTATCTAAGTTGTTTATCTTGTTTCTATTAAAATGTATCTGTTAGCTGGCCTTTGGTACTCGTAGTTAGCCTTACAGTACCTTTATTTTACTTATCTTAGTTTTTACCACGTAGACCTTTTGTTAAACTACTAAAATGTTTTTAACTCTTAGCTGGCCATCGGTACCCTTAGTTAACCTTTGGTATCTATAATTCAGTTTTTATCAAGTCTCATTAACTGAGTTTTTTTTTTTTTTTAAATCCTAGTCTAGTTTATGTTCACTTTCATTATATCCTAGTTTGGATTTCCTCAGCTTATTTTTACTTTTAGTTTATTTTTAATATGATTTGGGTGTGTGTTTTCATGGCTTCTGTTTGGCTGAGGTTTTTAAACTCTAGTTTAGTTTATGTTATATTGTAATTTGGTTCTCCTCAACTTATCTTTGGTTTATCTTTAGTACGACTTAGTCTTATTTGGTGTCTCATGTTTTTGATATGTTTAGCTCTATATTTTTAATATCGTTGTGTGTGTTTTATGACTGTATTTTTATGTTTGCATGTTGTACAGCACTTTGTACTGCCCTGTTGCTGAAAAGTGCTATATAAATAAATTTGACTTGACTTGACTTCAGATTGACCCTCAAGATCTTGAAGCAGTGAAGCAGCTTAAAAACAGAGAGCCTAAAAATGTGGGAGAAGTTAGGGCCCTACTAGGATTCCTAGGTTATTACCGCGCTTTCATTCAGGACAGAATAGCTAAACCATTGTTCAAACTCATAGAAAGTTCCAGAGAGTATAATCAGAAAACGGCCTCAGCTAAGTCTGAAACAAAGCCAAAGTACAAGAAGAGTGGCCAGTTACCATCTAAAACCACAGTAAAATGGACAGCAACACACAGCAATGTAGTGTCCCATCTTACTGACATGCTATCAAGTCCACCCATATTAGCCTACCCAGATTTTAATCTGCCCTTTGTTCTCCACACTGATGCATCAAATATAGGTCTGGGAGCAGGAACAGGAAAACAAAGTCCGTGTTATGGCATATGGCTACAGGACACTTACCCCTTCTGAGAAGAATTATCATCTTCATTCTGGCAAGCTGGAATTTCTTGCTTTGAAATGGGCTATCTGTGATAAGTTTAGGGATTATATCTACTATGCAGCCACCTTCACTGTGTACACAGATAATAATCCTCTCACTTATATTCTGAGTACTGCTAAGTTAAATGCCACTGGACATCGCTGGGTGGGAGAGTTAGCCGACTTTCATTTCACCATAAAGTATAGACCTGGAAAAACTAATGCTGATGCTGACACCCTGTCATGTTACCCAGTTCCTCTCAAAGACCATCTAAGTGAATATACAGAAGTCATGCCCCCAGAGGGGGTCTCTGCACTCTGGCAGGGAGACAAAGCTATAAGAGATGACGATGTACCATGGGTGGCTGTTTTAAAATTGTACCAGAGTGATGACGACACTAACATTGAAGAAACCCTGGTTATTATCCCAGAAAACATCACTGTGGCGCAGAGGGATGATGCTGTCATCTGTGAGGTGATAAATCTCAAAATGAAGGGATGGAAACCTAACAGTAACGATAAGAGTCAGATGAGAGACACACAGGCTCATAAATGAATGGAAAAGACTGTCGTTGGACAGGAGAGTGTTGTACAGACAAACCGGACACAGAAAGCAGCTTGTTTTACAGTAAACTGAAGCAAACTATGTTAAAAACACTGCATGATGATGTGGGGCATGTTGGAGCCGACAAAGTCATCCAGCTTGCCAGGGAAAGGTTTTATTGGCCCTTTATGCAAATTGACATTGAAGATTATAGCATCTGCCAGTGCACTTGTATCAAGCAGAAACAACCAAACAAGCTTCAGAAAGCACCAATGGGATCAATAACAACTAGTGCCCCTTTTGAGCTCATTTCTGTGAACTATCTGTACCTTGAACCAAGCAAAGGTGGCTATGAGTACATTCTGGTCCTGGTTGATCACTTTACTTGTTTTGCACAAGCCTACGCAACTAAGAATAAATCAGGCAAAACTGCAGCTGAGATGATGTTTTATGACTTCATTCCACGCTTTGGCTACCCTGAAAAGTTACATCATGATCAGGGAAAAGAGTTTGAGAACAATTTGTTCCAACAACTTGAACTGTTTGCAGGAATAACCTGCATTCTCGAACAACCCCATATCATCCACAGGGGAACCTGTAGCCAGAGGGTTGCCAGTTCAACCCCCACTCTGTCCATCTTGGGTTCTTGGGCAAGACACTTCACCCTCCTTGGCTGCTGGTGGTAGTCAGAGTACTTAGCAGTGCCAGTGTAATTGCAGCTTCACTTCTGTCAGTTTGCCCCAGGGCAGCTGTGGCTACAATGTAGCTAACCACCATCAGTGTGTGAATGTGTTGGGATTCTGGGAGTGGTGTTTTATTTTTTATCCAGCAGGTGGCACCATGGGAGCAGGCAGGAAAAAGGCAGCGGGCTACCTGGCACACCTGGGTTAATTTACACCTGATTACTGGGAGTATACACTCCTGATCAAAATCTTAGGACCAGTCAAAAAACTGCAAGAATTTGCATTTTGCACTATTGGATCTTAAGAAGGTTCTATGTAGAGCTTCACAATGTTAAAAGAAGAAATCAGCGTAAGAGACAAAAACTTTTGAGCGGGGAATTATTTGAAAACTGTCCATCTGCTGGAAGCTTGCCAGGATGGCTGAATCAAAAGTGTCTTTCAGGTTCTTCTGAGTCAGGGCCGAGCACTCTGCAAAGCCCACTGCCCTGAGCTCCAGGGCCAGCTGCCGGCCCTCCTCTGTGCTCACCGGTCGCTGCTGGTTCTGTGCCAAGTGGATCAGCACCTGCACGTCTTCTCTCAGGTCCAGCTGGGTGCCGACCAGGACCAGGGGCGCGTCGGGACAGTGTTGACGGATATCAGGAAGCCATTTGCTGGTGAGGTTGCGGAAAGAGCAGGGCCGAACCACACTGTAGCAGAGGAGGAAGACGTCTGAGTTCCTGTAGCACAGCGGCCGGAGTCGCTCTAACTCATCCTGCATGGAGAAACAAGCAGGTGGATGTTACACTTCTGGATTACTGTTAGCTAAAGCCATGGAAAAAACAGAGCAAAATTATGAACCACTCTACATGTGCTTAGATTTTTAATTTGTAAAAGAAATCAGTGTGGATTTTTTTCACACACAAACCTGGGCAATGTTTTATCTTTTAGCTAACAAAAGTAAAATTGTAAGATACAGTACATTTATTTGGAACTATTTTCAACTGCAGAGAACAATAGAATAAAATGAAAGCTCCTTCACTTTTGTCTTACAGAGCCTGTTGACCTTAGCCATAAGTCAGAGATCATCAAGTAACTGTCAGGATCTGGGGGTTTTGGGGGTTTTTTGTATTGACTTTTTGGTTTCTTTAATTCTGTTATTTGGTTCTTGTGTTTTGCTTTGCCTTGGTTCAGTTCTTGTTTCTTGTGTCTTTGTTTCATATCATCATTCACTTCTCCTCAGTCAGTCTCTTGTTTTCCTGCTACGCCCATCTTCACCTGATCCTAGTTGTTATCACTCACCTGTGCCCACTTCACCTAATTGCCCTCTGTTTTAAAACCCGGTCTCTCCTCCACTCACTGCTGGTTCATTGTCGCTTCATACGCTGTCTGGTTGTCCCTCTCGTCTTGTGTTTCAGGTTTGCTTGTGTCTGGTTCCTAGATTCTGTTATGTTTAGTTTTGCTGCCACGTCAGCCGTTGTTTTTGGTTATCTTTTATTTTAATAAATTAGTTCTTGCACGAGTCTGAGCTCTGGGTTCGCCTCCTTCTCCATCCACATGACAGTAGCGGCCCATGGGCCACTTTTCACCTACAGTTATGTATGTGTGGGTGTGGATATGGTGAGGGAAGATTTTTTAAAGTTGCAGCTTTCCAGATCAACTTTACAATTAAAGCTCTTACAGACCATAAATGTGCTGTTTCCTACAAAACATTTTCCACTATACTGAATATATATTTTATTTAATTTATTATTTA
>NC_051432.1:1173504-1190424 GCF_001649575.2 Kryptolebias marmoratus
GTTCGAAGTCAGTGAGCTTTTTTGCTTTTGCCATCAGGAGGTCTTGACAGTGGAAAGACTTGACAGAAAATGACATTAAATCCAGATTTTTGCACAGCTTTTGGCTTTTAAAGACTATGGTCTTAAACTTTTGATCAGCTGAAAAAATCATGTTTGAGTGTAAATGCAGTTTGCAGAAAATTCCCTGCTCAAAAGTTCTTGTCTCTTGCACTGACTTTTTCCTTTAACATTGTGAAGCTCTACTTAGAACCTTCTTAAGATCCAATAGTGCAAAATGCAAATTCTTGCAATTTTTTGACTGGTCTTAAGATTTTGATCAGGAGTGTATAAGGAGCAAGCTGTCACTTCCTCAGTGACTGAGTGTTAGTCATTCGTGGTAATTCCTAGCCTCAAGCCTACAAATCTCTGGATCCTGTTGTCCTGTGCTCTTATGAGAGATTACTTAAATGTGTCTGTGTTTCCCAAGTTGGGTCTTTCTCCTGGAAGCTCCAAGTCTGGTCTACTTGCCCAAAGCCTGCATCTGAATCAGCCAAGCCTGGATCCCGTCAGAACTGGCAGCTTTCCTCCTCCCTGGTTGAACCCTGTCCGCTTTCTGCCTCGCTCTTGGAAGGGACCCCTGTCGCCACCGCAAGACTGAACACATTCCTGGAATACCCCCACAAATGATCCCACACCTACCTAGTAAGCAACTTCAGTTTCAAGCTAAACTTACCATTCAAGTGCAACCGCTAAACCCTGTGTTCCTCGTAAAGTGCCCCACCATGAACCGTGCTGAGGTGCCCAGACTCCTGAAGAAGATTGTTCCATCACTTTCATTACCTGTGAAATAAAGAAAGCCTCTAACTGCTTTGGTCTCCTGAGAGTTCTCTGTATGTGGGTCAGACAGATCAGTAAAACTAAGACAGGATGAATGGGTGAATGATTGTAGTGTGAAGCACTTTGGAGCCCTCAGACTTCATAAAGTGCTATACAAATGCAAGCCATTTACCATTTTAAAGTTTGAAATAACCCAGTCAATATGGGTTTATGAGATTTGTGACTCAGTACATTCAGTTTTTATTTACATTTTACACAACATCCCAACTTTTTTAGACTGTGCTGTATAGCACACTTAATAAATCCCACAGAAAGTGAAAACATGAGTCTGTCATCTGTATCTTCAGCAGGGAGACACTTGGAGATGCAAATGTATCTTGCTTACAGTCATTATATGTAAATATATTTCTTAGGTCAAGTTGTTCTGTTAATGTGATAAATAAAGTAAAAATAATAATGAAATAAAAAAACCTAACTTTATCTAAAACTACTATTGAACAAAGTTCATATTTTTGATGAAAAAAGCCAATTTCTGGTGCCACCTTCAGGTCAAAGAACAGTTTATTGTTGTTGTTTTTTGTTTGTTTGTTTTTTTTTTTCATCCAACCATCCATTTTCTTTATCTACTTTTTCCTGTTCAGACAGCGGGACAGCAGGTGCCTTTCTCCAGAGGTCATTGAGCAAGAGATGAGGTCCATCACAGGGACACACAGAGACAAATGAGACAAACATAAATTCAAATGCTCACTCACACCTAGGGACAAGTCAGTTACCAGTTAATCTAACATGGATGTTTTTGTTCTGTAGGAGGAAACCGGAGTACCTGGAGAAAGCCCATGTGTGCACAGAAAGATCATGTAAACTTCACACAGAAAGGCCCCAGGTAGGAGGCTCTGTGATGGTGTTTATGGCATCTCTTTGACAGCTGCATCCTGCAAAAAAGTCCACCAGAGATTTTAGAGCAACATATGCTACCTAGGACTACATCTTTTCCACAGACATCAGCCATTGTAGTCACTTGTTGAACATCTTTTTTTGTCATTACTCATTTTTCAAAATTTTACAATGTGCTTGTAATGCTACATTTAGCTTTTAGATACTATTCTGTTTTTATTTAGCTTTTAGTTATTTTTGCTAATTTGAGCTTTATCGTCTATTGTGCTCATTTTACCTACTGTTTTGTTAAGTTTTTGCCTTAGCATAGGTGTTGCTGCTTTTAGCTACTATTTTGGTGATTTTAGCTTTACCATTGGTTTTACTGTTTTCAGCATCTGTTTTTCTGATTTTAGTTTCTTTTCTTTATTTTACTTTTAGCATAAGCATTGCTGCTTTTGGCAACTGTTTTGTTCATTTCTGCATGTGTTTTGCTCCTGTAAGCTTTTAGCATCTGTTCTGCTGCTTTTAGTTGCTCCTTTTAGTTTTTAGCTGTTCTGCTCATTTTAGAATCTGTTTTTTTATTTTATCCTGTTCTCTTTCTTTATCAGTTTTAGCTCCTTCAACAAATTTTATTTAGCACACAGCACTCACTATGTTATGCGTTCTGAGTTTTGAGCTTACACTTATTATAAACATTTCTAATCTTTCAGTTTACTAAAATAGTTTATGACCCAGTTAAATCTAGAGTAAGATTTGGTTAAAGGTTAAATTTTGAGTGATTGTTAAAACTGACAGATGTAAGTGCTGTACCCTCTGATCTAAATGAATGCATATAAATCCTTAAAAAATATTTCAAGTTGTCAATATTTTCTCTCACAGGCTCTGCAGAATGAAATAAACCCTTCAAACTGGAGCAATCAGCTTGTCTTGGCTGTTCAAGTTGTGACACCTCAGCAGTGAGGAAATGGGCCTCCATATGCTGGTCTAATCCAGTCCAGGTGGTCCTGTCTGCTTACATTAGAGGAGCCTCCAACAGGTCAGCTTTAAATCAGAGCAAAGCCATGTGAGGTGGTGATCTTGACATTACAGCAGAATCAACTTTTGTGAACATTCTTTTCACACTATAGTTAAAAAAGTCATATTATAAACTTTAATCAAGGCTTCTGTGAGTTTACATGATCATCAATAAGAATAAATGTGTACAAAGAAATAACTTATAAATAATCTAATTATGAGTAAAATAAATTCTTTGTCAGGTTAGTGTGGAAGATATATGACATCTCTGAGCCTTGTCAGGTCTTCCTGTAGCTGTCTCCAACTTCCAGAAACAACCAGCCTCAGAGTGAAATCTGCAGCTTTTCATTTGATTTCACAGCTCTCTTCTCCCATCAGACAGTTGAACTTCCTCCACCAGGTCTCTGAGAGGCTCTTGATCATATCAGGGGTCTTCTTCCTCAGAGTTATACGCTGCAGCTGGATGTTGTTACTGTCCATCTGCTGGAAGCTTGCCAGGATGGCTGAATCAAAAGTGTCTTTCAGGTTCTTCTGAGTCAGGGCCGAGCACTCTGCAAAGCCCACTGCCCTGAGCTCCAGGGCCAGCTGCCGGCCCTCCTCTGTGCTCACCGGTCGCTGCTGGTTCTGTGCCAAGTGGATCAGCACCTGCACGTCTTCTCTCAGGTCCAGCTGGGTGCCGACCAGGACCAGGGGCGCGTCGGGACAGTGTTGACGGATATCAGGAAGCCATTTGCTGGTGAGGTTGCGGAAAGAGCAGGGCCGAACCACACTGTAGCAGAGGAGGAAGACGTCTGAGTTCCTGTAGCACAGCGGCCGGAGTCGCTCTAACTCATCCTGCATGGAGAAACAAGCAGGTGGATGTTACACTTCTGGATTACTGTTAGCTAAAGCCATGGAAAAAACAGAGCAAAATTATGAACCACTCTACATGTGCTTAGATTTTTAATTTGTAAAAGAAATCAGTGTGGATTTTTTTCACACACAAACCTGGGCAATGTTTTATCTTTTAGCTAACAAAAGTAAAATTGTAAGATACAGTACATTTATTTGGAACTATTTTCAACTGCAGAGAACAATAGAATAAAATGAAAGCTCCTTCACTTTTGTCTTACAGAGCCTGTTGACCTTAGCCATAAGTCAGAGATCATCAAGTAACTGTCAGGATCTGGGGGTTTTGGGGGTTTTTTGTATTGACTTTTTGGTTTCTTTAATTCTGTTATTTGGTTCTTGTGTTTTGCTTTGCCTTGGTTCAGTTCTTGTTTCTTGTGTCTTTGTTTCATATCATCATTCACTTCTCCTCAGTCAGTCTCTTGTTTTCCTGCTACGCCCATCTTCACCTGATCCTAGTTGTTATCACTCACCTGTGCCCACTTCACCTAATTGCCCTCTGTTTTAAAACCCGGTCTCTCCTCCACTCACTGCTGGTTCATTGTCGCTTCATACGCTGTCTGGTTGTCCCTCTCGTCTTGTGTTTCAGGTTTGCTTGTGTCTGGTTCCTAGATTCTGTTATGTTTAGTTTTGCTGCCACGTCAGCCGTTGTTTTTGGTTATCTTTTATTTTAATAAATTAGTTCTTGCACGAGTCTGAGCTCTGGGTTCGCCTCCTTCTCCATCCACATGACAGTAGCGGCCCATGGGCCACTTTTCACCTACAGTTATGTATGTGTGGGTGTGGATATGGTGAGGGAAGATTTTTTAAAGTTGCAGCTTTCCAGATCAACTTTACAATTAAAGCTCTTACAGACCATAAATGTGCTGTTTCCTACAAAACATTTTCCACTATACTGAATATATATTTTATTTAATTTATTATTTATTTATATAGTGTTAGATATTGTACACGAGAACATTCATAGCCTAGGGTAACTTGCTGCACGTACCCATCCAAATAAAAACAGAGTAAAACTTTACACTTATTAAGACAAGACATAAAAATAAATTTGAAACAAATCACAATAACAACATCAGAAAAATGGCAGCAAGTAAAGACTACAAAACTGCCCATCTTTAAGAAACTGCTTTTGTCCTAATCTAAAATGCCACAAATTAGTAATCAATTTTAAACCTACAGGGACGGAATTTCATCTGTTGATCTCTGTTTGTCCCAAAGAGGTTTTACGCCAAAAGGTCACTGAACACCTGAGGAGACTGACCACTGAACATTTAAAAATATGTTTAAGGTCCAAGATGACTGCCACATTAATATTAGCCAACACAAAAATGATTATATCTCAGTCGATTTACAAATATTGAGCTAAAATTTGTTGTGGTAGTAGCTGGAAGTCATTCCCAACACATATTTTTAGTGTGACATATTGTGATAATGTTGCACATAATATAATTTTTAAGGTTTGACCAAAACGGCTAAAACCCATTTTTCAACATAACATCATTAAACACTGGTTGCTGTTGGCAAAACGAACAAAAATATTTTTTAGTCAGTTTGGTTTGAAACTGTCCAAATTCTAAATCTACTTTCAATTTTTTGACTTTGAAAAAGACTTTTTAATGCTTGTAGTGAGCTTAACTGAAGTGACTTCAGCTGCTGTCTTCTGTTCATAACCTTTAGCACAGGTCAGTTGGATGGGTCAATCAAACAACTGCTTACAGGTGAACATGTTTATCCATCCCATCCCTCCTCGTGGTTTGGCAAAGATTGCCTGTTTGACAAAGGCAGACTTCCACTAGCTTAAATGAGAAGGTATAATAATAGCTCTGATATGTATACATTAGCATTATGTCAGGCATCAGTTTGGGATTTGGGGGCCAAAAAAAATTATTTCGTTTTCAACTTCTAAAAGGGCCACATAGCCCCATGGGCTGCTTGTTGAATGTGCCTGCTGAAGGGTAACAGAAGACCAGGGGGCGTAGGAGATACAAAAACAGAAAGATTTACCAACATGGATCAATAAAGACACATTGATTAGTGATTACTTACGTTAACTGATCCATCAACGAGTCCCCATTTCTTTGCAGCCATGCAGAACAGGACAAAAACAGTTTTGTTTAAAACTTGTTTAAACATCTTTGTTTGTCTATTGCATCCAATAAACAAACAAAAAAGAAAAGTTAGCATCTCACCTGTCCAGCTGTGTCACACAGCTGTACTCTGACTGGTTTTCCATCAACCACAACCATCACTAAGGAAACAAAAAAAAGTATTTTACTTTAACACTGGATATGACTTTAAGGGTGAAATCAGCTAAAATGGGCAACGATTTGCTTGATGAATTCAAAAACTCCAGAGTTAATATGCTTTATTAAGTCCAATTATATTTTTACAAATTAGAAATTGTCTTTAGTAAATATATAATTTTTAAAAATGGGAAAAGTATAAATGCTTTGGAATTATAATAAATAGGATATCAAAAAGTGGCCTCCTGAGCCACAACAATGTTCCGGTAAAACATAAAAAAATCATCTCAGATGAAATTTTGCTACAATTCATAGCAGCAAGTATCTTTGTTTGTTAACAAGAAATCAGAGGAAATCACTTTGTGGAATGAAAACTATACTATGCAACACTAACAATACTGTACTAACAAATACTTTTTGAATGAGAAATGTTTTAATAACTCATATTATTAATTGGTGTTTGTATGTGTGTTTAGGTGTGTGACCCATTACAGCTTCATGATTCAGCCAAAATGGGCCAGCACCCGATGGCAAACTCGATATTAACTGAGAAGTTGAAACATAAAAAAAAGGAGTGCCCCCTGTAGGCCAGTTGCAGTAAAAGTTTAATGAGACATTTCCTGATTAAAAAATAAAACTACACCTCAAACATTTTTTCAGGAGTTATCTTCTGTTGATTCATATAGTTCTGACCTTGCTGCTATAAGGTGTCATATTAATGTTTACTAACTAAATAACTGTGTGTAGCTGTAATTAATTATAAAACACTTCAAAAAATCATTTGGCATCATTATTTTATGTAGGTGTGGAGACAGGACTTTCTGCCCCATAACACTACTTGCAGACCCTGGCACCAAAATTACTGTGTAGCAGTGCCTGTACACAATATATTACTACTTTTGTACAACTGAAGAAGACAAACATGTCTATCTATGGTCTTGGATCAGTTGAAACAAATAAATAAATAAATAAATAAATAAATAAATAAATAAACACAAGCTTCTATTTGAATTGTTAACACTTTTCATTTTTCATAGTAATTTATAATAAAGCCCAGTACATACTGGGCACATACCTGGCACTTACTTGCTAAGTACCTAGCACACACTTGGTACTTGTTTGAAATGCACCACGTAAGTAACTGACATTTACCAAACACTACTGGGCATGTACCTGGTATTTACTGGGTACAAACCGAGTACTTACCTGGTTCATACCCTTATATCTAGTTGGTATGAACCTAATACTTATTTAGCTTGTACTGGGTATATATCTGCTGCTTTTTTGGTACAAACTGGGTATATACCTGTAATTACAAGGTATGTACCTGTTACATACCTTGTATGTACCAGGTACGTACCATGTAAATGCAGGGTAGTCCTGGTATGTACCAGTACTTACCTGGTAGGTAAGCCAAAATTTTAAAGACATCTGTTGCTCCAACCTGTTTTAGCCCTTTGCTCCAGTTACCTGATGACCCACTTTAGCTGAATTCTCCCTACAAGCTTTGTTAAAATGTGCAGATCAGAGAACAGACGCCGTAAGCCAAAGTGCGTAAAACCTATGCGTAAAGCTCAGAATCAGCTCGGCTTGAGTCAGGGATTACCGGTGAAGTTGTCAAACGCTGTGGGAACATATTCTGTGGGGTATCCGTTGGTGGTGTAGCTCACGATGAGGCTGGTCTTCCCCACCGCTCCGTCTCCGACCAGAACACAGCTCACCCTGCGCTCAGGAGCGGAGCCGGACCGCCGGCGCCTCCCGCTCCCAGGAAAGTCCCGGTTCTTTAAGCGCCCAGACGGGACCTGGGGACAGTCTGAGCCGCCGAACGGGTCAGACACCCGGCTGGGCTTCTGCTTCCCGAGCTCCTGGGGCAGCATGCCTCTGCCTGCAGACAGAACCGGATTTATTCTTCAATATGTGACGGTTCAGATGCGCTGCTGAGCTCCTGCTGCTCGCTCCATCCTCCTGAAGTCGTTCTGTTGTTTTGGTTTTTCAGCTGCAAACCTCGGGAGCTAAACAGTCTTCAGACGTGTTTTCTGTGAGCTGTAGTTTCTCTGCTCAGCAGGAGCTCCTGATTGGAATTCTCCTTACATCTGTCGACTTGGTAAGAGGCTTACGGAGCTCTGCACCATATGATGCTCCAGGGCTTTCCAAGAGAAACCATACAAGCTTACTGAAATCCTTTATCCCTCAGAGGAAAATATGTCTCCTTCTTTAACCAATTAAAAGATCGGAACATTGGTTTTAACCTTAACATTCACATATTGGCTCTTTCTGAAACAAAGT
The DNA here is from genome assembly GCF_001649575.2 of Kryptolebias marmoratus. Classification (NCBI taxonomy): domain Eukaryota; kingdom Metazoa; phylum Chordata; class Actinopteri; order Cyprinodontiformes; family Rivulidae; genus Kryptolebias; species Kryptolebias marmoratus. The sequence goes on from NC_051432.1 coordinate 1,181,631, forward strand.
TCAGACGGTCATTACTTTTTTTTGTTTGTTTGTTTGTTTGCGTGTATTTTATGTTTTTCGGTTATTATTTTTGACCATTAAATGTTTCAGCAACTTGAAAAGGTTTTTTTTTTTTCAAGTAAATCGTGGGGGAAGACTCGTTAGGACGAATACATATTAATTCCAGGCATATATTGAAGAATTGTAGTCCATCTTACAATAAAATTAGATGAAGAAGAGTTATGTCGCCCTCTAGTGGTACAATCATGTCATTCGTGCTGCATGCAACACATGAATCATCGTCTCTGACGTAAACATGGGGTCTAGAGCAGCGACAGAGACACAGCAAGAAGCTTGGAGTTAAAAATAGATTTAAACGTCAAAACATTGGGGGAGTAGGCTGCTGTGCATCCAGCAAATGAAAAGAAACACCTACAAACTGATAATGTGTTGTCATTCTCTTACTCTCATTAAAACAGACAGTTCTGAAAGAAATGTAACAAAATTCACAAGCCCTTTGCTCCTTTTTTAAGTTCTGAAATTCATTTTAAAATTAAGTCAACATTTGGAATCATTTTTGAAGCATTGGTTTAAATGATTCTGTGACGACATGCATAGAATATTCACAAAGTTTCATGCAATAATTTATCCATCCATCTATTATCTGCACCTTCGGGGTCACAGGAGGTCTGGGGCCTGGGTTTCAACCTGAACAGGTCACCAGTCCATCACAGGACCAACACTGACACACAACCATGCACATTTATTAAGGTACATTTACCATCTTTACCTAACCAAAAACCTGTGTTTTTGGACTTTGAGGTGAAACTGGAGAAAACCTACACCTAGATGGGGAGAACATGTAAACTGCGCACACAAAGGCTCATAAACAACTGGAGTCACTTCAATGCAAGATGGCCGCCACCGCTAATCAACCTTAGCCAACACAAAAATGGCTATAACAGTCAATTTTAGACATACTGAGCTAGAAGTTGCTGTGGTAGTAGCTGAGAGCTATCCCCAAAACATCCTCTGAGCTCTAACACATCTCACAATTTTGTATGTGATCAAGCATAAGGTCATTTACAAGGTTTGAGCAAAACAGTTATAACTCACTTCTTGTCATAAGTTGATCTTTGTCCAAAATTCTGGCATGAAAAGTGTTGAGTGATATGCATTCCTTCAAGGAAAGCTAGCCCTTTAAATAAATGATATATAAAAAATCTATTTATTGCATAGGAGATGCAGTTTTTCACACTAAATTCTTTGCTGTATTAAAAATAAACATAAAGATAATTTATTCTACATTTTATATATCTGCCTTATGTTGTTACAAAATGAATAACTGAACTTGTCTCTCATCACAAACAATATAAGAAAGAGCTCCCCAAGCCTTCTGCACCTGTGTGTGAAGTGTGTCTCTCCAGGAGGCTGCCAAACAACAGCATGGTGAGGCTGAAGCGGTGAGTGTGTGTGTATCATCAGAATATTCTGCCATCCATTTAACTGCACCAAAAACTGAGTGGGAGGAAGACATAAAATGTATGTATAGACACAGTGTGCTGCTTCACATTGCAATCTGCCTCAGTGCTGCTACCTGTTCTGCTCAATTGTTCATGTTTGCCACAGAAATCAACAGGTTTTCTACATTTTTCAGTTGGGAGTCACTATTTGCCACCTAATCTGTACACATTAAATAGAAACGCAAAATAAACATTTAAAAGATCCTGGTTATTTCTTGTCTTTGGTGTTCGTGAAGTGCATTTTGAACTTATGTATTTTAATACTGTGTGACCTTTGTTTTCATAATACATTTTTTTCACTTAATGTGTACTCCAATAACGTTCCTCGTGATTGGACTGATGTTTGCATTCAGAGTTTGTAGAGTGGTATGTACCCGGTATACATCAAGCAAGTACCAGGAAAATACCTGGTTCATTCCAAGTAAGTAACAGGTATGTACCAGATAAGAACCTGTACATACCTGACACATACCAGGTACATTCCAAGTAAGTAACATGTATGAACCTAATACATACTAGCTTTTTGCTTGGTACATGCTAGATACAAACCAGGTAAGTAACTGGTAAGTACCTGGTACATACCAAGTAAGCACATAGTAAATATCAGGTACATTCTAGGCAAGTAACAAGCACATACCAGGTAAGTACATGTTAACAAGTCACTTCATTATACAGGCTTGTATAATGAAGTATCTGGTATGTACCATGTACTTCCTAGGTAAGAATCAGGTATGTACATAATATTTACCGAGTTGTATCGTGTATTGCTACCAAATCTTTTTATGTGGACTTCAGCAGAAGCTGGAGCAATTCTACTGTCATAAAAAAATAAAAATAAACTTCTGAACACCTCAAACACACTTCTGTTTAGTTCTACATCTCATTATTGATAATATTATTGTATCTTCAAACACTGAAAAGCAAAAGTAACACTTTACATTAGCAATATCTGCAACATAAAAAACTCCAATTGTAGACATAAAAAATCTTTTTTTTTCTCACCACATTCAAGTTCCATATTTTATTTTGTGTTTTTGTCAAAAGATCTCCTTTCATGTCACATGAAACATCAAAAACATACATAGGAGCAAATTGTCTGTGGCTTAAATCTGCTCAAAATAATCTTGAACCGGTCACCGATGTTGCTGCTTAACAGGATTAACTAGAAGTCAGTGAGAAACAGCAGACATGTTCTGAATGGATGGAGACATCGGCTGGCTCCAGGAGCTGGCACAGCACCCATGAAACCACAAAGCCAGTCAACACACATATATAACATACAAAGCTACTTTTTTACTCTTGTACAAATAGTCCACCCCCACCCCCACCTCCACCTCCACCCCTTTGCCCACTCACCACCCTCCAACATCTGATACACTAGACACCTAATCAAAATCTTTGGGGACCCTGGGCCTCCTTTTGGTGTATGCAGGAATAGGGGCTGATCCCACCTCTTCACACACTCCCATGCACCCACACACACGATTACGTGAAAGCTGATTCACCAATCATTCTATAGTTTTCCTGTTTTTTATTTTTCCTTACATTACTTGCAACCTAACTACTTCTGCATACTTTGTCTGATTATGGCCATTTATTTACATCAAACTATCCAGCTTGCTCAGGAGATAGGTCTTATGCTTGTGTTTTTTGTAACTTTTATACTTTTCAAAATATTTAACTTTACTTGCAAACATTTTTATCATAGAAATGAATTGAGAAAAACATATTACAACATTATTCTCTTTCAAATCTGCTTCAGCACACTTGCTCTGTTTTTGTGTATCTCATGCTACTTTTAGCCAACCTTTTGCTACTTTTAGATTTAATTTGGTTACTTCTGGCTTTTAGCTGGTGTTCAGCTGCTTTCATCTTTAACAACTCAGTTTTAGTTTCTTCAGCACATTTCAGCAGACATTCAGCACTCAGACTTCATTTTCACAGAAAATGTAACTCCTCTAATTAGACATAGGTACATACAGTATATGTACATGTATCCAATATATAAAGACACTTTGTACTCCCTCCTCTTCCTTCTCAGTTATTCCTCACCTCTATTTTGAAGAGATCAGCTGAGAGCTGCATTCTCATCCCTTCACCCTCTCCTATCTCTCTCTTTTCCTCTCTCGCCATCACTCTCTCCTTCTGTCCCCCCACCCCACCCCCGGGGGACCGGGGCTTTCGGACTCTATAGTTATTGGCCGGGGCCATCTGTCACCGTGCACATTCATGCAGCCACCAGAAGGCCGCAACATGTGCAGATTTAAATGGGGAGCCCAACTTTCCCAGGACATACAGGCCTGACCCCAGCAGCCGCTGGAGCCCCCTCCTCTTCTTCCCCGCGCATCACCCCGTGCCTCCCTCTTCCTCCTCCTCTTCTTCGCTCCATTCCATGACCATAAGCACCATCCAGCATCCCTGTAGCCCAGACCCCACCCTTCTGTCACACCCTCCTCACCAGCACCTCCAAGAAATACTGTCTGCATGTGAATCAGTGAATTAGAGCCCCTCTGGACCAATCAATCCCCCACCCCACCTACAACCAAACACTCCCCAATAAGTGTTTGTGTGTATGGCAATGGCACAGCACCTTCTCTCCACACAATGATGGATTCCCACCTTGCGCAGCAGCTGATGGTGGAGGGGGTGGTGATGGAGGAGGTGGGCTCAAAGTGAGGCTTAAGGATTGGGAGGTGGGGGCGCAGAAGGTGAGGGCCAACCCCTGGTGGATGTGTGAGAAAGAGGGAGATCAGCTGATTGGTAAAACTGATTGCAGAGCAAAGGAAGAAGGGATAGAGGGGAGCGTTTGTGTGTGTTGTGGGTTTTTGTGGATGCGAGGGGGTGTGGGGTAGAGGTGGGGGGGCAGGAATGGTTTTGTCTGTGGGACCCACGGGGAGGACAATAGGGAGCAGCGGGGGTGGGGTGAGTGTCACACGCTTTTGCTTTGTGGCTCGGTCAACAGGCGTGTGCCACGGGTGTCGTCTCGCCTCCCCTCGCCTGCTGTCCAACTCCGAGGATGTAGCAGCAGCCATGAGAACCGGGGCCCCGGGGCCTTTAATGAGGGGCGTGCTGTTTCTTATCAAAGATGGACAAGCCATCATTACAATCATCATTAGAAGCTGCACAATGGAGCACGTCTGCCCTGGCTATGGATGGGAAAATCCTCCCACAGAGCTGCGGCTGTGAGGACTGCGATGGGAGGGTGATGTTTAAAAAAGCACAAAAAGACTGAATGTATCAGTTTATAGGAACATGTTGGATGCAGATGAATGAAGGGATCGTTCTGAACTAAAAGAAAGGGCTAGGCCTACCATTTCTTGAAAGGATGCTTATCATCCGCCACATTTCATGTCAAGATTTAAACTAAAATCATTTTATGCTGAGAAATGGCATGGTTTTATTTATTTACTTATTTATTTGGCCATTTTGATCAAACCTTGTAAATGACGTTATGCACAGTCTCATATGATATTGTAAGATCTCATGAGATTTGTTAGTGCTAACAGAATGTGTTGATCATGACTCTCAGCTACAACCACACCAAAATTAGCTGTAAAATTAGAGTTAGAGCTATTTTGTGTTGACTAAAGGTGATTAACTGTGGCCAGCTAGTAATCAAATGATTATTTTCTTAGTTAGTTTATCCATCCAATGGCTCAGGAGATAGTTAATGACACAACAGAGAAACACATTCAGACACACAGGCAAAAACATTCATAATCTATTCATAATCTCTCTCTCTCGGGCTTTGGGAGGGTTAAATAGATTCGGTACTTTCACCTATAAAACAGACTTTTGTCTTTTGGTGTCTAAGATGTTTAGAATTTTAGAGGAAGGATAAAGTGGGTATTAACCAGCTGTGCAGCTCTATTTTTTGCATGAAGTACAGAGCAGTTACCTGTCCAGTCGTTTACCTGCCTCTCACAGGATAACTGCTGGAGATCGACACCAGCCTTCTGTGAAACTTGCTGTATCCACTGAGTGGTCAGTGCATACAAAAAATAGCAATAAAAAGTGTGGATAAATTACTTTAAAAAGGCTAAAACAAATCTGAAAAGTTACTAATAACTAAAATACTATAAATAGTTTGCGTACAACTGATTAACATTTGGAGTCGATTCAAGAGGGTCATCACCACTAAGCAACCTTGTCCAACACAAAAATGGCTATAAGTCACCCAGTGTTACAGTTATTGAGCTACATTTTGGTGTGGTAGTAGATGAGAGTCATCTCCAACTTGTGTGAGTCCAACCCTGGTCTTCGAGGACTACTATCTTGCATGTTTTACTTGTTTCCTTGTTCCAACACACCAAATTCAATGGGTAAATGAACTATTTCTGCTCTGAAGCCTGTTAATCACCTATTGATTGAAATCAGGTGTGTTGAAACAGAAAAACAAGTAAAACATGCAGGACAGTGGCCATAGAGGACCAGGCTTGGACACCCCTGCTTTAAGTGTTAACAAATTGCACAATATGTCAATATGTGCTTTTAAAACTTTGCTATTGACTATTGGAGTCAACTATGCCTGTCTGTTAGCAAAATATCTTGTGAACCACAAAACAAATTTTGATCAATCTTTCAGCAAGTAATTACTGGATGTACATCTACACCTGATTAATTCAAGACGGCTACTACAACCTACTCACTGTGGGAAACACAAAAGCAGCTATAATGCAGCCAATTTTACAGATATTGAGCTAAAATCTGGTGTGGTAGTAACTGACAGTCATCTCCAACACACACTTTGAGCAATAACACATATCATGAGAACTGACATGACACTGTACATGATATAATTTATAAGGTTTGAACAAAAGGACTACAATTCCATCCCTTCTCATTATGAGATGATTTTAGTTTAAAACTCTGTCATGAAAGGCAGTGGGTGATATGCATTCCTTCAAGGACTAGTAGGACTTTAATTCTCAGATGTTAAGCTGCCAAAAATGATTGCCTGTTTTCTTGTTGTCTAACAGTCCAAAATCCACCTGCAGATTCCCAGGTCTGAACCGAACAGCAACAGCTTTTCAGTAAGCTGTTGCAGCAAAATGGTAATAAATGCAAAGCATATTAGGCATCTGAAAGAATCGATATAGTATAGATGTTGTTAGATTGACTTTGTATTTTACTCTGCTGCAGATTGAAGGAACAAAACTATTCAATGTTTAGTCTGTTTTATTGGTTAACAGCTCTGTATCATGTCACTCATTCCAGCTGAGATTCTTTCCAGCAGACACAACCAAGCACACAGTACTTTAGGTCAAAGTGTTTTATTGCTTTTCGTTTTTTAAAGAAAGGCACAATCTCCCATCTCGAGCTTCACTTTGGTGACAGTGGAAAGGAACAACTCTTTTTTTAACAGAAAGAACCAGAACCAGGCTCAGGATGAGCTGTCATATGCATCAACCATCTGGGGTTTGAAAGGGCAAAACAGAGACAGACAAACACAGAATGACTGGTCCAGGTGTAGTATCTATAGAAGACAGGACAAAGAAAAATACATGTTAATGATAGAGATAATTACAAATACAAACAGCACAGAAAGTAAAGACAGCAGCAGAGTGAGGAAATGTGATCAGTTTGTCTTCCAGTATTCTAAGCCTGTAGCAGCATAATTAAGGGAGAGTTCAGTAAATCCAAACAAACCCTAACTATAGGATTTATCAAAAAGGAAAGAGTTAAGCCTGGTCTTTAAAGTAGACAGGGTGTCAACCTCACAAACAGAAACTGGAATTTGGTTCCACAAAAGAGGAACATGAGAACTGAAAGCTCTGCCTCCTGTTCTACTTTAGAAACTCTAGGAACCACAAGTAAACCTGCAGTCTGAGGGTGAAGTGCTCTGTTAGGAAAATATGAAACAATAAGATCTTTAATATATGATGGAGCTTGGTTGTTGAGAGCTTTGTATGTTAGGAGTAAGATTTTAAATTCTATTCTGAGTTTGACAGGGAGAAAAGTTAAAACTGGAGAAATATGATATCTCTTTCTGTCTCAAGTTTCTAACTTTAGTGATATTGTACAGCTGAAAGAAAGCAGTCCTGGTGACATTTTTAATGTGGAGCTTAAAAGATGTATCCTGGTCCAAAAAAACCCACTGAGGTTCTTTAGAGCCAAGTTACCACCAACCAAAGAAAGTAAAAAGGCTGTAAAGTTTGTTAGTAAAATGCTTAGGTTCAGAAACCACAACCATGTCTGAGATTTAAAACAGAAAATTAAAACTCACACAGATTACTGTAAACTGTGTTCCTGAATTTTTATAAATTATTAAAGAAAGTCGTTCAAGATTTGAAAGACATTCAGACATTGATGATTCCAAGCAATGAAGAGTTTCAGGTAGTTTTTGGTTGTTGTCCTTGTTGTTTTGGCCCATTCTTTCTGCAAACATGTCTTTAAATGTGTAATAGCATAGAGTTGTTGTTGGTATATTCTGTATTCAGCACCTGTACCCTCTTCCTCTTCAGGCATGTCTTTGTAATATATACAGAATGTGGTTTTACATCTTATTGTTAAAAACTGCATGGTCTTGGAAAAGATGTGGTTTTGAAAGCAGCATTTGTTGCTTTGAAATCTCTGCTGTATTTCCCTGCGTTACTGCTGCATCACTGATGTGAAAAAGAACTTTATCAAAAACCACTGACATAACCAGGGACACTTTTTTGCAGTTTTTGTGCACTGTGAAGGCAGACCTATAACATACAGGTACTTGCAATCATTTTTTGCTATCATTTTGCAGCATTTTAACCATATAATTTATAGTAAATAATTGTGTATTAGGAAACTGACTAGATGTTTGACTTAAATGTTTTAAATATGGATTTAATTTTATGAAGCACAGGATTCAGAAACAGACAATGTTTCTCTAAATAACTTAAGAAAGAAACCAGAGTTGTTGTTTTTTAGCGGCAGAACAAACTGGGCCTTCCCAGAGAGCTTGGGGTCGTGTGTTTTCAGTGTTCCTTCACAATCACGGCTAAAAGATTTTGCACAATCATTCTTCCACCATGGTCCCTCTCTGACTGTTGTTCTTATGTCTGCTTCAGTCTCCATGGCAGTGCTGGGAGTGAGGTTAAAATGTCATGCTCTGAACCTCAGCCTTCAGTTCGTCCTCATTAATGTTGCTCCAAAAAACATGTTGCTGCTCTGAGGCCGTTCTCTAGAGTCGCCTCCAAATTGCTTTTAATGCTCTCCACTGACCTGTGGCCGTGTCCACAGGAAGCATTGTCATGCTGCTGAAGGTGGTGGGGAGGTAGGGAGGAGGTGTGTGTGTGTAGAGAGAGGTGGGGATGGGG
>NC_051432.1:1190496-1206007 GCF_001649575.2 Kryptolebias marmoratus
GGGGGGCTGGGGGCATGACGCTGCAGCAGTGGCAGCTGGCAGCCCAGCTTGTAGGGGCCATCTCCTGACAATGGACAGCCTTCCCCTGGGGCCAGTGATTTAGGACAGGGCTCTCTGGACAGGCCTCTGAAGAGAAGAGAGGACACTGGCTTTAGAGGAACTTACACACCCTCCTCTCTTTCCTACCACCTCTGCCTCCCCTCCTTTTCCATACCTTGTGCTTAAAGCCCCCCCAGCTCATCCACACACACTCGTGACACCCTCCCTTTATTACACTGTGGAAACGCTGTCTCCTGGGATGAGGAGGGAGGCCTCTGGATGGGAGCATTCCTGAGGTGTAGCACGCTAACGCACACAGGGCACAATAGGGGAAGACAACAGGTGCATGTGGATCCTCTGTCGTCCAGCGGCAGCTGAGAGATGGGAACATGAGGCTATTATGGCACCATTATCCACCGCTGCTGCACCGGTGGGATGTTGGACCTTTTTTCTCAAACAAAACCAGGCTTTTTATGTGTAACCTGGTCCTGTTGCTACCCTGCCTCAACAAGCCTCTCTTTCATCCTGCTGGCCCAGCTAACACCTGCTGCCCCAACACCCTTCAAAAAAAAAAGAGAGAAAAAAAAAAGAAAAACCCAAGAGCCACTTATCCCAAGACTGGACCCAATTCAATCAGGCCTCAACTACAAGAAAACCTGAACTAACAAGTCTGAAGAAAAGCCACCACTTCAAACCAGAGCCCCAGAACTGATCCAAGCAGCAACCTCTGCACGCACAGCACCCCCTGCCCCACCCTCCGCCCCCCTGCACCCTCCCGCCTCTGTCCCTCTGAATTATGTTATGTCTCAAATGAGCAGTCATACAGCAGATTGTTTGGTGCAGCCACTTGATCCAACTGGTGACAATGCCTCTAACAGAGCGAGTGTCCTGGGGGGATAGGCAGTATTTGGTTACTGCATCCATGATCGCTCCCCATTGTGATCCTCTCTGGGTCCCATAGAAGGGTGAAAAGGGTGGGGGGTTCGGGAGGAGGAGGATGTGTGTGCATATGTGGGCCCACAACGCAGGTGTCTACATCTGTTCATTTCTGGGCAGATGCTCATGGCTGCAGAGATACACAGGGGGAGGGAGGGTCTCCTCTTTACTGTCAAATCAATGTATTGATTAAACCAAGGAAGTACAAAGTTACATCAGAGCTCAAAAATCAGGGTTTGTGTTTGTTTGTTTTATATTTTATTTTACAACTCTGGGTACATTTTGTATCACCCGTAGTTGAAGGCAAAAGGGTGATAATGTTAATGAACCACCAGATGGATGAATATCGACAACTGATTACCTTTTGGAGTCAACCCAACTCAAGATGGCCACCACAGCTAATTGATATTAGCCAACACAGAAATGACTACAATCAGTTTTACAGACATGGTAGTAAAATTTGAAGTGGTAGTAACTGAGAGTCATTTACAACACATACTGTGAGTGTGACATCTCACAATATCGTATTCTCATATGATATGCTCATAACATGTTTAAGGTTTTATCAAAATGGCAACAGCTCTATTATTTCTCAGCAAAAGATGTTCTTAGTCTAAAACTCTGGTATGAACGACAATGGGTGATATGCAGTACTTCCAGAAATGTGAGGCCTTTAATTATTAATAGGACCAAACTTTAGCTAAAGGAAAATCTAAACTTAGAGCACATTTGTATTTACTTTTTCAAACAGATGTATTTCTGAAAAATGTCATCCTTTTTGGCTCAACACTGAAGCAGCCTTGCATTTTTATATTCTTAATGCTGAATTCAAACAAGTCCCTGCAGCCTGGAATTAAAAGACAGAAAGGCAGAAAATCTGAGACTGCAAGAGTGAAATATTTACCACCCACATGTGGGTGCATTATCAATGTGCTTACTTTTTATGTCAATATTTTTTGGATCCACAAAGTCTATGTAACAAGGTGCAAATCAATGGGTCACCACTAGTTAATCAAGAGTGCCAATGCATAAACACTGAAGCACAATTTTGCTGTTATCCTTTTGTTTCCATCACCATTTTTGATGTGGTACTTCTCTCAAATGTTAATTAATCATATTTAAAAAAATACATCGAAATGTGCAGCTTGATCAAGAATAGTGTGCTATGACTTTTTGTAGCAGTGCATCATACAGCATAGTCAAAATTTGTAAGAAACTGCAAAGATATTTTTTGTCATACACAACAATTGGATTTTGGTGAAACACATAAGAAAACCCAGTGCTGCTTGGAGCTCTGCAGCTCAGACAGCTTTAACAACAGAAACATCAAGGTTTCAACAGGTCAGTTTCTACACTGGATGAATAGGACAAGCTAACACAGGAAACTCTTTATCACTATCTAGTGTCAACATCAGAGCATTTTAAAGAATACTAAAATCACAAACCAGTTAAAGCTTTAATGTCCCAACTTTAGTTTTAGAATGTGCTGATGGCCTGAAATGGTCAAAGGAATGCAAATCAAAAATGAAAAATTAGTAGACAAGAAAAAAATACAATATATTTAAACATTGTCCTTACGTTTCCTGCTCTGGGGTTACATGTTCAAAATTGTCTTTGTCTTTAAAAGAGAAATTTTTTCTATTAAAGATTGTAAATAAAATGTTTAATTTTTATGTAATGTTATTCACATCATGCAATGGATTTTTTATTATTTATTTAATCAAATTGTAATGTCAGGGTAATAGACAAACATTCCTTCTTTTTATAGGACAAAATTGGTTCTTAGATGTTTTAGATTTTTTTATAGCAAAATTGAAATCAAATCTAAAAAAACCTGACATTTCATGAATGTTATTTTGTCAAACACATCCACACAACATTCCAGGGATCCATTTTTCTGACCTAAAATCTAAATAAACTGTTTTTAGCTTTTTAGTCAATAATTTCTTAAGTGGATGATTTGTGGGACAGAAACACTGTCCTGGGATCATGATGTGCAATGTGTTCCCCAACTGTCCAAAAATGCCGCTACTGTCTGGTTGTTTACTAGTGGAAATGGCTCAGGCTGTCAGCCTGTAAGCAGCTCAGACCTTTTAATGACAGCGTGCATTCACGTCACATTTGAAGTAAAACTTCCTGTTTGTCCTCTTCTTTTCTGTGGTGATGTTCTCCTGTCCATTTATCTTTTTTTTATTGAAAATAGTTGGTAAAAGGTATTTTTTTGAGGCATGAACTCAGCCCAAGGCAGTAACGAGGGTTGGAGCGGTGCTCCTCTTTGAAGTGGTCTAAACCCAAGTTCTGATAGTAATTCCCACATCGGAGCTTATGGATCCAGGCCCATGTTTCCACTGTGAAACCTTCCCCCATTTTTCTAACAGTCTGTAAACATCCAGGAACTGAGGAGAGCAGCTCCTGGAGGTTTTAGAAGGAATGTTGTTCCATTCCATTCCAGCTGCTCAACAGTCCTGGCTCTTCTTTGCTGGATTCCTCATTTTGTGATGCACCAGATGTTTTTATTTGATGAGCTATCTGGACTGCAGGCAGGTCAGTTCAGCACCAGGACTCTTCAGTTATGAAGCCATGCTGTTGGAATGGAGGCAGTATTTGGTTTAATATTGTCTTGCTGAAATATGCAAGGTTTTCCCTCAAAAAAGATTATGTCTGAATTGGAGCCTATTAAGACTGCACATTATTAGAAAAACTACTGATATTATTGTTTAATATTAAGATAACCATGTCTTTTGTGATAAACTCAGTTTCCTTACTTTCTGTCATCAATAACATTTAAACTAGATGTGCTCATCAAGGCCAGTGAAAGTTTGTTGGATTGATCTCTGATTCCGAGATCAATCCGAGATCTCTTATCTCAGAATGGTCACTGATTTACTGTCGTCCAAGGCGTCCTTTGTGATATTACAATGATGATAAATTTACAATATATTGTGCAGCCCTAGAGCATATGTTGTTCGAAAACCTTTATACTTTTCTTTGCATCGTTGCTGCCTTTCCAGATGTGTAAGCTGCCCATGCCATAGATACCAATGCACCCACATACCATCAGAGAGGCAGGCTTTTGACCTAAGTGCTGATAACAAGTTGGATGGTCCCTCTCCTCTTTAGTACATTCCAAAAGGAATTTAACATTTTCATTCAACAGAACAGTTCTCCTCTTTGCTTCAGTCTATTTTAAATGAGCTTTGGTCCAGAGAAGACAGCGGAGTTTCTGGATGGTGTTCACATGTCTTCTGTGAATGATAGATCTTTAACCATCATGTGTGGATGACACAGTGAACTGTGTTTACAAACTATGATTTGTGGAAATGTTCCTGAGCCCATGCAGGAATGTTCAGAACAGAATCAGACCTGCTTTTAATGCAGTGGCCCTTGAGGGCCTGAAGATCACAGCCATTCAGTACTGATTTTCAGCCCTGAAATTTGAGCTCAGAGATTTCTGCAGATTATTAAAATCTGTTGATTCCCATTTTGTTTCCCATAATGATACAATTTATTAAACATTTGATAGGTTTACTATGTTCCATTGTGAATAAAATATGGGTTTCTGAAATTTGCAAATGATTGCATTCAGTTTTTATTTACATTTTACACAACACTGCAACTTATTTGGACTTGGGGTTGGTACAAGAATTATTAAAAAAAACTTCTTGAAATTATTTTTAACTAAATTTTTTTTAAGTTGTGGCTGTTAAATTTTATAAATTTGCTTTGTTTAGTTTACCTTTATTTGACAATAATTAAAAGCTTATAATTATTGCCCAGAGAACAGACGAGATTGTGTTCTCCAGCTCCCTGTTACAATGACAGAGTGATCAGTGTCAGCATTAACAGGCATTTCCTCGCTGTGAGGAAACACACAGATTCAGTTGTTGAATTATCAATTTGAGTCACAGGGACCCACATATGTTGTGTTACGTCACCCCAGGGTGCGCAGCCGGCAGATGTGTTTTCATAAACATTGGCACGCGACTGGCCACAGCCTGTGGCTCTCTCTTTACCACCCGAGTCCCTCTGCACACACACACACACACACACACACACAAATCATCCCATTCTCACCAACACACACAACAGTGCAGGCGCGTCTCCGGGCCCCACATGTAATAATTACTGCGGCACTCCTCGAGTAAGCTCAGCTACAGCCACGTATGTAAATTAACTATCAGGCTGGAGCAAGAGGCTGAGGAGTCATGGGAAGCCGAGGGGAGCCACAGCGGACCCCCGAAGAGCCCAGGGGGAAATGCGGCTCTGGCCTGTGGCCCCTACTCCTGCAGCAGCTGGCCACAGTAATCTGATCTGGACACAAAGGGGACTGCTGCTTTCCTTTCAGCAGATAAAACAGGAAAACCGAACAGGAACCTGTTCAGGTCCATCTCACAAATATCAACCCCCAAAACAGAGTTTCAAATTAGTTTTTCTTTTTCCTTTTTGCAATAAGGAGCAACTCATTGCCTGTGACGATCATGTCTGTTTCCCATGTCATGCCTCGTTTCTGCTGTAATCATGCTCATTCTGGTCACCTGTGTTCCTCCTCTGATTGCTTCTCCTACACCTGGACCATGCCCTATATATTCTCCTCCTCTGCTCTCCTTCAGTGCCAGAATATGAAAGCCTCCAAGCAAGTAATTCTCCAGCATTCTCGGACCGACTTCCTGTGCCTCGACCCCTTTCACGTTTCCTGGATTTTCCCCTACGCCTTGCCCCTGTTGGACACTTGCTGGACTTCGGACTTCTGGACATTGACCCCTCCCTGTCACGTGGACTCGGACCTTTCGCCTGCCCCCTTGGCTTTGTTTCCTGCTCTCAGATCTCCCGGCTTTGACCCCTGCCCGTCCGACCTTGAGTTTAGTTTTGTCCCAGCCGCCTACCTGTTGCAAGCGCTGATCCTCGCTCTCATTCCTGGACTCCTCTAGGCCATTGCCCACCAAGGGATTGGTTTCGCTCCCCGTCACACCACCATCCAGGTTAGTGTAACCTCCTCTGCCAGTTACTACTTCCTGGGTTACGTGTGGTTCACTGAGCTGTCTCCTCTCTCCTCAGAGCGGCGATTGGAGATCCAGTTGCTACGTGTATCATTCTGCCTGCTGGCTAATAAAAACATGTTAACTTTTCACTTCTGTGTCCAGGCTGAATTACCGGGTCCACTAACTGATTCTTGTCAGTATAATCTGGCCATAATGAACCCGTCGCCTACACAGGAGTGGCGTTCTAACATAGAAGGCGCTATCGCGAAGCTAGAGGCAAACGTACAGGAAATGATGTCAATAATAACCAAGATTTCAGTTTCCACAGCACCCTCTGTTGTTCCGGAGGTACAACTCGATCTGTCGGTTCAACAGTACCATGTTTCTCCCTCTCGTGAGCCTCGTTTACTTCCTCCAGAGGCATTTGGAGGTGAATCCAGTCAGTGCCGTCCATTCCGTACTTAATGTGAAATCCATTTCGAGTTACAACCGTCCTAGTTTCCTCCTGAGCGAGCCAGGGTAGCCTTTGTAATATCCCTCCTGACCGGCAAGGCTAAGATCTGGGGCACAGCAGAGTGGCAGCAGGATTCACCTAACTGCTATGACTATAGGAGCTTCACTCGGGAGTTATTTTGGGTGTTTGATCCCTCTCCACCCAAAAGAGAGGCCGCGAGGGGTTTGTGGAGGATTAAACAAGGCAGTAGACGCGCAAATGAGTATAAAATTGACTTTCATGCCTTGTCAGCTAAGAGTGGGTAGAACGACAAGGCGCTTTGTGATGCTTTTTACCAAGGATTAAATGATCGTATTAAGGATGAACTCTGGACCAGAGATCCACCCAGGGGTCTGGCAGTATTGGAGTCACTGGCCTCCCAGACGCCTTGATTCATTCTCGACACCAGGACGGTCTCCCTCTCCCCCTCAGGAGCCCATGCAGATTGGTCGATCCAGAATGTCCACGTCAGAAATGGAACGAAGAATGAAGAACGGGCTCTGCTTCTACTGTGGCAGCGAGGAACATCAACTCTGCATGTGCCCTGCTAAGAGGTCAGTTCCTTCTGGTATTAGAAGTGATTTGTTCAATCAGAGGAGAGCAGCCAGCCCGTCCTCTCTAGTTACCTTGCAAGCACAGATTCTAGTCTACCTGGCTTCATCGTCATAACTCACACCTCGACTGGACTCATGGAGAGGTGTTGGGCTGGAGCTCTCACTGTCTGTCTACCTGTCTCCAAGCCACCAAACCTTCTGAAGCTGTCATGACTCGGGAGGTACTGTCCAGAAGAGCGAAACCAAGACCAAACACGGAGACGGAAGTAAAGGTAAGTGAATTTATTTACAGGGTGAGACTATATACAGTGGGCGGTGTCCGGAGTGGTCTGCAAGAGAAGGAGAGCTAGGTGAGTCTCGGGTACATGCTCCAGCGAAGGTCTGATCACCGCCTGCTGCTTAAATCCTGGCTGGTCTCATCAGTGGTATGAGGAACACCTGTGGAACAATAATTAGTGGCGCCGCCCAGAGGGCGGAACCAAAACCCAGATCCTCACAGAAGCAGCTTGTTCCAAACCCCCAGTGGAGGAGCCAGACATCTCACAAGTTCCGGAGCAGTACCAAGACCTTAGAAGTTTTCAGCAAGCACTGGGCCACCTCTCTCCCTCCTCATCAACCTTACGACTGCGCCATTGACCTTCTGCCTGGCACCTGCCCCCCCAAGGGTCGGCTGTACTCTATATCCGGACCTGAGGAGAAAGCAATGAGGGACTACATTAGCGGGCCCCTTCAAGCTGGTATCATCTGTCCTTCTTCGTCGGCAAGAAGGATGGACCCCTGCGATCATGTATCGACTTTCGGGGACTCAATGACATCACGGTGAAGAACCGCTACCCTCTACCCCTTATGAACACCACATTGGAACGTATTCAGGGGGACACCATTTTTACGAAGCTGGACTTGAGAAATGCCTACCACCTTGTACGGATTCATGAGGGTGATAAGTGGAAGACAGCCTTCAACACCCCTACTGGCCATTACGAATATCTGGTCATGCCATTCGGGCTGACTACCGCCCTGCAGTGTTCCCGGCACTGGTAAATGACGTTCTGAGAGACACGATTGGTCAATTTGTTTTTTTCTATTTAGACGACATCCTTATTTTTTCTGAAAACTTTCGCACTCACGTCACCCAGGTCCGATCAGTACTTCTCTGCCTGCTCCAGAATAACCTGTTTGTTAAGGCTGAGAAGTGTGAATTCCAGGTACCCACGACCTCTTTTCTGGGGTTCGTGATTTCACCCAATCAGTTGTCCGTGGAACCATGTAAAATTTCTGCTGTCCTGGACTGGCCCATTCCTAGAGATAGGAAGCAACTCCAAAGGTTTCTGGGCTTTGCCAATTTCTACCGCCACTTTATCCGTAATTATAGTATAGTGGCCTCCCCTCCACACGTACTCACATCCTCAAAGTCTCGGTTCGAATGGAACCCCTCCGCTGACCAGGCTTTCAAGAAACTCAAACACCTGTTTACTTCTGCTCCAGTTCTCCACTCTCCAGACCTGACCCGGCAGTTCATCATGGAGGTGGATGCCTCTGACACTGGTGTAGGTGCCGTCCTGAGTCAGAGGTATGATGATAATAAAACCCATCCTTGTGCATTCTTTTCCAGAAGTCTGTCCTCTGCAGAGCGCAACTACGATGTAGGTGATCGAGAACTACTGGCAGTCAGACTGGCCCTTGAAGAGTGGAGGCACTGGCTTGAGGGGGCTAAGGAACCATTTGTGGTTTGGACTGACCACAAGAATCTGCAGTACCTAAGGACTGCCAAGCGGTTGAACCCCAGACAGGCCAGGTGGGCTAATTTCTTCTCATGTTTTGTTTTCACCCTGTCCTATAGGCCTGGTGCCAAGAATGCCAAATCCAACGTCTTATCCAGGATTCGTGAACCTATCATCAAGACCAGCCCACCAACAGATTTCATACTACCCAGGTCTGCTCGTCTAGCAGTAACCCGCCTCGCAAATCGAGAATAGCGTGGTAGAGGCCAACCAACATTAAGAGACACCACGGGACTGTCCACCTCATCGACTCTTCGTCCCCGATCATCTGGTCTCCGAGGTACTCAGGTTTTGTCACATGTCACGTTTATTCTGTCACCTAGGAGTGTCCAAGACCCTAAGAGTGGTTCAGTCACATTTTTGGTGGAAAGGACTCATCAAGGATGTCAAGGAGTTTGTGGCAGCCTGCCGGATTTGTTCCCAGGCCAAGCCCTTACACCAACCTCCTGCAGGTCTACTCCGTCCCCTTCCCATACCTCATCGCCCATGGTCCCACATGTCCATGGACTTCATTACCGGACTGCCACCTTCCGAAGGTAATACCACCATACTCACCATAGTCGATCGCTTCTCAAAGATGACTTACCTGGTTCCACTACCTAAGTTGCCCACATCCAAGAAGCTCAGCCAGATCTTGGCAAAAGAAGTGTTCAGGCTCCACGGTCTACCTTCTGACATCGTCTCCGACTGTGGACCCCAATTCATCTCACGTTTCTGGAAGGAGTTTTGTGGACAACTAGGAATCCAGGTGAGTTTGTCCTCTGGATTTCACCCACAGTCAGGCGGACAGTCGGAATGTTGCAACCAGGAAGTGGAGTCCAAACTCAGGATGCTCTGTGGGCAGGACCCAACAAGATGGTCATCTGCACTTGCCTGGGTCGAACACGCCCTCAATTCACTGCCCTCCAGTGCCACAGGTTTGTCTCCCTTCCACACAGTGTTTGGTTACCAACCCCCAATTTTCTCTCTCCAGGAGCGTTCTGCTATGGTTCCTTCAGCCCATGCCTCTGCCAGAAGATGTCACCGTGTCTGGAGATGGGCCCAGGCAGCCTTGTTGAAATCATCTGCTGTTTACTCAGGTTCTGCTAACCAGCGCAGGATTCCGGCTCCCGCGTACTTAGAGGGTCAGAAGGTTTGGCTGTCCACAAAGGACCTCCCCCTCCGAGTAGAAAGTAAGAAGTTGGCTCCTCATTTTGTGGGACCGTTCCCATCTCTAAGATCATCAATCCTGTGGCTGTTTGTCTCCGCTTACCCGCCTCCATGGGAATTCACCCCACCTTTCATGTCTCTAGAATCAAGCCCATCTGTACTTCTAGGTTTTTGCCCTCCTCCAGGCCCCCGCCAGGTTCCTCGATGGGGGGCCTGTCTATACTGTGCGTCACCTTCTCCGCTCCAGATGTTGGGGAAGGTCTATCCATTACCTGGTCGACTGGAAGGGGTATGGTCCTGAGGAGCGATCATGGGTGCCTGCCCGCCACATCATTGATAAGTCCCTCATCAGGGCCTTTCATCGTGCTCACCCTGAGCAGCCTGGTGGTCCTTCAGGTGCCGGACCTTGAGGAGGCGGTACTGTGGTGATCATGTCTGTTTCCCATGCCATGCCTCATTTCTGCTGTAATCATGCTCATTCTGGTCAACTGCGTTCCTCCTCTGATTGCTTCTCCTACACCTGGGCCACACCTTATATATTCTCCTCCTCTGCTCTCCTTTAGTGCCAGAATATGAAACCCTCCAAGCAAGTAATTCTCCAGCATTCTCGGACCGACTTCCTGTGCCTCGACCCCTTTCACGTTTCCTGGATTTTCCCCTACGCCTTGCCCCTGTTGGACACTTGCTGGACTTCTGGACATCAACCCCTGCCTGTCATATGGACTCGGACCTTACGCCTGCCCCCTTGGTTTTGTTTCCTGCTACGGCTTTGACCCTGCCCGTCCGACCTCAAGTTTAGTTTTTCCCCAGCAGCCTATCTGTTGCAAGCGCTGATCTATGGAAGCACTGCCTCAGCTTCTTTGCTTTCACAGCTTTCAGGGGAATTAAACCATCAACCCTGGCACCATCTTTGTTTTAACCTCAATGTCTCCGCTCTGTGTTTACAGTGAGGACACTTTCTGCATTGATGAGCTGTCAATAGAGGAGGTGAGGGGTGCAAAAAGAAGTTAATTGATTACCACAGTGAGGAACCGCCCCCTCCGCAATCAGCGATTCTTATGATCAATATCGTGTGATGCACGTTGTGTTTACGTTCCCACGAGTGACCATGTGTTGTCTCCTCTTCAGGGACCAAAAGAAGAAGAATCTTCTGGCTTCCCCCTCGCCATATGGCCCCGGAGGGCCCATACCGTTACAGGTCCTTTAACATGCTTCCAGTTAGACGGAGCCCAGTGGACAGAGGCGCTTAGAGATGTGTGCCTCAGGCTGGGAGGGGAAAGGAGGGAGGCAGGGGGAGGGGGGGCACGTGGAAATAAACGTCGTTTTCTGGACGTGCTTATAGGGGAGGGGGAGTAGTTAGTGGCAGATGGCTTGTAAGGGTCTGACCGCGTCTGAAGGCGTGTCGTGGTCCTTCACTGGAAAGCCCCTTTTCCTCCTTCCCCCTCCCCCGCATTCATAATCAATGAAAATTAAAGCACAGAGAATGGATGAATAGTCAGACCCCCAAGTCACCCTTTTTTTGTTTGTTTGACAGAGCTACTGGTGGGCAGGAGTTAAACTACAGCATCCCCCTACAGTAGCACTTTAGTTAAACAGTCAGAGCTCTGACACAGCTCTGAGGGAAAGGCTGGCTTTCACTGGTTAAAGGGCAAAAACTGACAGTAAAGCAATGAAAACTACACCCAAATGTTTTGTGTTAAATGAAGCACATTTTATGAGTTGAACTGGAGGCCAAGTATGGGTTTTATGGTTTGACTACATTTATTTTTACTTATGACATTGTTGCTGCAGTAAGGTCAGAAAAACCTGTGAAAAGACTGTCAGCTTCTGTAAGCTGCAGATGATTTAGGTTGAAAAGGAGAAAGTGTACCAGTTTTTACATAACGGGGTGACAGTGAGTGTAGTGAGTTTACCCTCTGCTAGAACAGAGGCAGTCCTAATTAAAGGCCCACCATCCCCTGACGCAGGGGTGTTAAACTCCGCTACTAGGGCAGCAAAATTAATCAGGCGTTGAGTTTCCCCTTCCCCTTTCATGTCAAAGTTTGGAACTAAAATTAACCTATTTTGAGAAATGACACAGTTGTAACTGTTTGGGTCATACCTTGAAAATAACACTCAGCAATCTCATGCAATATCATGAGATGTCATACTCAGAGTATGTGTTGCAGATGACCATCAGCTACTACCACATAAGATTTTAGCTCTGTATCTGCAGGATTAGCTGAGTTATACCATCTTTGTGTTAATTAGCTGTGAAGGCCAACTTAAACTGGACTGACTCCAAAAATTAATAGTTGTAGATGTACGTCCAGGGATTACTTTCTGCAAGTTCTGTCCAGTGGTTCATGAAATGGTTTGGTAAACTGACACACACATACACACACACAGAGACACGACCAAAGCATTATCACTGCTTTGCCTTCAACTTTTAGGCAAAGATAGGCAATTTCCTGGGGTCCAAAGATACCAGGGCCCCCAAAACATACCTTTTACACTGAAAATAAGGATTTTATTATTTTCTTTTAAATACATGCTTTAGGTGGTAAATAGACTAGTGTCATTTAGACTGGAAACATTACTTTTTTTGACATCTAGAAAAGAATTAAAGATAGCAGTGTGTTTTGATTAAGCATTTAAAAGCAGCTGTATTCACCAACAGAGTAAAAATCAAACATGGTGAGGCTTTTAAGGCCCAGCCATGCCTAATAAGAGTTACATCCACAAACATCCCTTATGGAAAAAAACAGGAATTTACCATGTTTTTTTACATGTGATCCCAAGCAGCCATATAGGATCACATGCAGAGGCAGACAGAGTACTAAAATAACATTCCTAACTAAAGTACAGTTACTCTGAGATTTTACTCAAGTACAAGTAAGTTATGTGTGTAAAGATCTACTCAAGTAAAAGTAAAAAGTCATTAAAAATTTTAATTGAGTAAAAGTTAGTTACTTTTTTACAGCAGAGGGCATAAATGTTGAACTAAAAGCACTTGAAAGGAGCAAACCTGTGCTAAGGTCATAGGGTCATTAAAAATTGTTGGATCTGGGTAATCTCCACCAACATTTAATCAATTGTTTTTTGTAACAACCCCAACATTTCCTGAAAATGTCAGCAAAATCTGTTCATTGTTTTTTAAGGAATCTTGCAAACAAAGAAACAACAATCCTACAGAAAACACAACGTCCTTGTCAGAGGTAACAAACAAAGCACCTGGTAGAAAAACTCTTAACTCTCCTAAAGTCTTCAGGAGGGTTCTAACTTCGGGTCAAATGGACACGAAGGCCACAGGAGGGTTAAATGACCTGTCTTGCTCTGTATTTTGATGAGACAATTCTTGCTCACAGAGAGAGAAAAATGTATGAACATGAGTTTGAAAACAGTGGGACCTATGAATACATGTCAATGAACGAGGTCCTAAGTGCAAAAATTAGACTGACCCAACATTAATATCTCATCATTGTCAGAGGGGGGGAGACGGAGGCGAACCCGGAACGCAGACTAATCATGGTAAAGTGACAAACGTAATTTATTAAAGTAAA
This sequence comes from Kryptolebias marmoratus, assembly GCF_001649575.2. Lineage (NCBI taxonomy): Eukaryota > Metazoa > Chordata > Actinopteri > Cyprinodontiformes > Rivulidae > Kryptolebias > Kryptolebias marmoratus. Next base: position 1,203,970 of record NC_051432.1, read on the forward strand.
CACTAATCAAAACAAAAGCTGACGTGGCAGCAAAAAAGGAAAACTAACAATAACAAAATCACAAAACAGTGGCAAGAAAACTAGGCATGGAGCTAGGTGACAAGACGAATGACCGAATGAAGAATGAAGAGACAGAGACCGGTTATAAAAGCTGAATAAAACTAAATAAAAAATAAATAATAAAATTAAAATTTTAGGTAAAATCCTTCTATTTGACCAGAACTCATATGTTGAGTTTCTGTTTTGTTTTTTCTGATTTCTTGTGTTCAGTTAATCTCCCTGTGTTTTCCCGCCACTTCTCAGTACTTTTCCTCAGTCAGTTTTTGCTCTTCAGTCCTGCCAGACCCATCTACACCTGAGACTTATTACATTAAACCTGTCTCTCATCTCCTGATCAACCCCAGCCTATATATTCTGTCAGTCCTCATTCATCTCCAGTTATCTCCATTGTTGTGATGCACTGTTTTCAGTTCTCCTCCTGCCACGTCCTCAAGTTACTTGTAAGTTTTTGCTGCTATGTCAGCCCTTTTGTTTTCTGGATAATAAACATCTTTAGTTTATTTCAATCTCCCTGCCTGGTTTGCATTCCTGAATGAGTCACACTGAAACCGTGACACACATAAATTTCAGCGAGCATGAGAAATGTGATTAAAAACTTGAATACACTTTGCGCCAGTAGCTGAAGTTAGACAACAATAAAAAAGTGTGCATTGTACAAAATATTATCAGAACCATACATTAAGCTAATCATACAGCCTCTTTAAAAAAACTGAACTATCGCTGTTAATTCAATGTGATTGTTAATAAAAAATATTTCTGTTCAAACTTTATTGGCTTGGTATTTTACTAGGACATTGTATACCAACAAAAACTGATAATACTAATATTAATAAAACATAAAACCCCTGCTTTGAAGTGAATACTATTGTGTGAATATAGCTGGTCTACTGAGATAAGGAGACTATAATTACAGTTATCAAAAAAATAATTATTTTTATTTATTCTCAATAAATTCAGCATTATTTTTTATTAGGTTAAATGTTTTATTTAAACCTGGTCCACTTTTTAATTCTCTTATATGTTTTCAGGCATGAGTTTGTGAGTTAATGATGCTCTCTGTTTATAATCACGTCAGGTTATAGAGTTAACATAGTTAATAACTAGCTAGCCTACCAGTTACTACAGAGCTAACCAACATTGGCAGTGTCAAGCATTGATGATTGGTTTATTATTTTTTTAACAAAGCTTCTTAATAAACTATGAGACTAATGTGTTTTAAACTCACCACCGCAGGCTGCAGGTCTGAGTCTCTCTGAGCTAGCTGAGCTAACAGCTAACAAAGCTAAAACCTAACAGAGCTAACAGCTAACAGAGCTAACAGCAGAATGAAGCAGCTTCCTTCCTTTAACATGGAGCCAGAGTGTCTCTTAAACATAGTGGCCAGGAGTTCCAGGAATTTACTTCATTATCTTTAGCTCGACTTGAACAGAAGTTGGTGGAGGTTTAGCTGTCCTCCAGTTACCAGGTGACATGCTGACAAGTGTCTGTCTGCTGAGTTTTACTCCAGGCCAATGGACGAAGCAGCCTGCCAAGTACTCACAGTTTGTCGCCATGGGTTCATTTAACAGGATAATTCCTCCTTCGTGGCTCATCAACACTTCTAGCTGAATCATACACTGGCTGACTAGTAAGAAACAGACCTAGTCACTGCAGGTGTTATTATTTACATTTTTACGTTAACATTTTTTATTCAGTAATGAATGGGATTTTGAATGTATCTAAGTACAATACTTGAAATAAAACATAATAAAGTAAAATAACAGATTTAAAAAATTACCTGCAACAGGCATTGAAAACGTTCACATTAATAACCTATCAAAAAAAGACAAATATTGTTCTGAGCTTGACTAAAGATTCTCCCAAAAGTGTTTTTTTTATTATTACCCATTTCATTTCAGGACATGTTCAAAGTTCAAAGGACAAATTAAAAAAGTATACACACAGACACCCCCCCCACACACACACACACACACACACA
>NC_051432.1:1207064-1208715 GCF_001649575.2 Kryptolebias marmoratus
CCTTTGCTGAAATCTTTGTGGGCAAATGTGAAGCATTAGCACACATTTTCGCTTCGGTTGCTGCTCCTGCATGCTCCCGGCATTCTGATGTTAACAGGATGTGATGTTGCATGTCTTCTTTGAGTTATGTGGATTATTTGGGGTTATTTTGTATTCCACACTACACAAACCCACAAAGAAGACACTAGACCGCAGAAACGGTGGTGAATCACTTTAGAAACAATAAATATCGGGTTAAGTTGCGATGTTTTGGGCAAAGTTGAAAAAAGTTGGGATTTAGCGGGGTTAGCTTGATTTTGCGTTAATAGTTGCGATCGCAACATCATGAAATCCTGGAGGGTCTGAACTTTCCCTACCTACAGTGTAGGCATATTATAATATATAAAAGTCTAATGCTGGCAGCTGTTTTTCATAGAATGAAAAATCCAAAAGCATACAAATAAGTAATAAAAATTAAAATAAATACAACTAGTGAAGATAGGGGCATCATGGTGGAGCTGTGGTTAGAGCTGCTACCTCACAGCAAGAAGGTTGCAGGTTGTACTCCAAGCCTTTCTGTATGGAGTTTACTTGTTCTCCCTGTGCTTGCATGGGTCTTCTCTGGGTACTATGGTTTCCACCCACAGACCAAAAAACATGCATGTTAGGTTGTCTGCTAACTCTAAAATTTGCTGTAAATAAGTGAGAGCATGAATGATTGTCTGTCTCGTTTGTGCCTATGTGTCCCAGTGATGGACTTGCAACCTGTCCAGTGTGAACCTGCCTCTGTCAAAGTGACTGACATAAACCTCATATGGTATGAGCACACAAACCTAGTTCATATGTTTAATTATTATCCATTCTTCCATCTTAGACAGATATTCCATCTATCCATCCATCTTCTACCCCCTATCTGTGGTCGGGTCGAGGGGGCAACAAGTTCAGGTGGGAAACCCAAACCTCCTTCTCCTTGGCAACACTCTCAAGCTCCTCCTGGGAGATCCCTAGTCATTCACAGGCCAAAGAGGATACATAATTCTGGGTCTGCCCCGAGTTCTCTTCCCAGTGGAACATTGCCTGGAAAACTTCCGAAAGGAGGCGTCCAGGATGCATCCTAATCAGATGCCCAAACCACCTCAGTTGACTCCTTTTGATATGGAGAAGCAGCGGCTCGGCTTTGAGCTTCTCACCGTCTCTAAGGTCAAGCCTGGCCACCTCATGAAGGAAGCTCATTTCAGCCACTTGTATCTAGGATCTCATTCTTTCAATGATGATCCATACCTCATAACCAAAGGAGAGAGTTGGAATGTAGATGGACCAGTAAATTGAGAGCTTTGCCTTTCAACTAAACTTTTTCACCATGACAGACTGAAGCAAACCCTCTCCCGACTACCGACCATGACTCGTAACAAAACTCCCAAATACTTGAACTTTTGATAGATATCAAATGATTAAATGGGGAATGAAAAGGAGGTTAAATAAAGAGCATCTAACAGTGCATATCTGTAGTATGTGCATATCCCACAGGATCTTAGCTCGGTCATTCTCCACTACCTTTGGGGGTGTTCCCCACTTTGATCTCGGGGCTTCCAGTCCATATTCTGCACAGATGTTTCTGTACACTATGCCAGCCACTTGGTTATGTCGTTCCATGTATGCTTTCCCTGCCAGC
>NC_051432.1:1212505-1244422 GCF_001649575.2 Kryptolebias marmoratus
GCGAACCGCTCCAGTGAGAGCTGTAGATCACGGTCTGATGAAGCCAGTAGGACCACATCATCTGCAAAAAGCAGAGATGCGATCCTAAGGCCACCAAAACGGATCCCCTCAACACCTTGGCTGCGCCTAGAAATTATGTCCATAAACGTTATGAACAGAATCGGTGACAAAGGGCAACCTTGGCGGAGTCCAACTCTCACCGGAAACGAGTCCAACTTACTGCCGGCAATGCAGACCAAGCTCTGACACCGGTCATATAGGGACCTAACAGCCCGTATCACGATTTTACACAAGAAGGTAAAAAGGAAACTTCGATCCTACATTTCTTGTAATGAACAGATTCAGTTCTCAGTTGTTGAGATCTAATAAAGAAGGGTAAATAATCAAGTAATCTAAATATTATTGATTTCTCACAAGATACAGTTTAAACTGTTATTGATTGATACTTTGGATGTGGTGCCCTCTTTTGAGGATGTCTTAAAACAGTAGCAAAGTACACCTTTACCTGCTACATTGTTTTCAGAAGGTCACCTGGCAGTGCCTGGTGATTGGTAACATCTTAGCCTACTTGAAGCAATAAGCAATAAGAAGCTACAGGTAACCCTGAGATAAATGAGAGCTGAAAATACTGACCAATGAAAGTGAGGGACCATATGTTTATGTTTTACCCTGGGCCACCAAAATACTAAATCTGCTCCAGAGAAAACCACACATTCAACTTACAGGCGCCAGAGAAAAACACCATCCGTCACGTGCATATCAGAGCACGGTGACGCAATCATCTCCAGGCCAGTCTGCGTGCTATGGTCCCGCACGTGCAGCTTGGCAACACAACCCCATTATACAGCAGAAAATTCACACATTTAATGAACGACCTAATTAAGCCACAACCCCCCACTTTCTCATGTCTTGCCTTATTGGACACGCGCGGGAACTGAACATGCGCGAGCTCAAGCCACAGGACTTTGCTAAATAAACAGGGAAATGTTCTTCCTTTCTTCTTTTTTTTCTTCCTCCAGATCATAAATGTTAGTTCACAGACGCTTCGGAGAATAATTAAGGATCGAAAAACGAACAAAACACGTATGAATTTGGCGGCTGGGTGTGTTTGATGTGATAAGAAAAGCGCGTGAGTGTGCGCTCGGGTTGAGCATCGTGTACGTGTGTGTGAGAGAGAGAGAGGGGGTGTGTGTGTGTGTATGGGGGGCGGGGGACGCGTGCAGCCAAAGGAGGCGCGCGCACGCTGGTACTGAGGGGAGAGCAGGTGCTCCCTGAATTACCATACAGCTGAGGACAGAGAGTAAACTTACCGCACACAATAACAAAAGTTCCCTCTCATGTTGGCCACGCGAGCCGCTCAAGTGCACTCTGTCTCTCTCTCTCTCTCTCTCTCTCTCTCTCTCTCTCTCTCTCTCTCTCTCTCTCACACACACACACACACACACACACACCCACACACACACACACACACAGCAAAATATATTTGAACTTTTCTCCCCCTTTCTCAACGGAAGAGAAGGAAAGAGCAAAACAGAAAAGCGTGAGGCCGAGCCCCTCCAATCATTTAGCTCCTCACGCAGCTCTGCCAAGGAATGTTTTCTTTAGTCCTTTTCAGGCTTTTCAAAGCGTCAAATTCTTCCCACAGCCAGAAATACCGAAATTGTAGAGGTTTGTGCGCGCTGAGAAGGATGCAAGGAGGAAGAGCGAGAAGGGAGGAGGAAGAGGAGGGCTGAAAAACAATTAACTGAGTCAGGGTTTGATCAAGGAGCTTTGCTTTTCTCCTCCTTGGCGAGGGGAAGCTGGAATATTTTGGAATCACTTCCCCACGTCACCCACAACCCTACACACCCACCGACCCAAAACAAGTCTGAGCCACAGAGGCAACAGCTGGACGGACCACAGTAATCATACCCAAGAGCTCAGCGTGCTGAGAAACGTTCCAAAAGTTCAGCCACTTCTGAAGCCTGTCGGGGCTCCTGCGTGGACCCCATTGTGAAAGGCCGGCCAGATTGGAGGAGGGGCCTATTTGCATGTTATTACCATAGCATGCGTCAGGTCGTATAAAACAGGCTGCAGGCGGCCTTGGCCGGAGACTTACGCGCAATTCAGTGAGGAGAGACATCGGGAGGGAGGAGGCATGTTGGACCAGTGACAAGTCTGTCCCTGGGTTAGACCAAGAACTTTACACAAAAGCCTGAAATTTGTTTCCCCCACCCCCCACCCCCACCCCTTTTTTCGGGGCTGCAACATACAAGGAACACAACTTTACAACTTTACGCACTGGATTAACGCTTTCTATCGGAACTGGAGGACTCCTCTTTTGCTTTTCTTTGTTTCTGCTTTATTACCTGTAACACCTTCCTACAAGAAGTGGCCGTTTTGGTTGAAGGATATAATCCTTTCTGGTTGTTTGGGACATGAATCACAGCAGAAGCAGTTCATGAGAAAAAAAACCCACGAGGTGAAACGAGCTCAATGAATCTTTCTCAGAGGGACTGAACAGGAGGAGGCACCCTGAGGACCAGTCGAGCCCCGAGACTTTTTACTTTATTTATTTCTTATTTATTATGTATTTATTTAATATGGGGCGCGTCATCCTGCTGACTCTAGCAGTCATGTCCATGTTGCTATGCCAGGTAAGTCTAAATTTGTATTTCCTCCAAATGACGCACGGCACAGAGAAGCGGTACAGTGTGTGTGTGTGTGTGTGTGTGTGTGTGTGTGTGTGGTTAATAAGTTTCTTCTCTTTGCAGGGGTTTTGTTCGGGAGTTTTTGAGCTAAAGTTGCAGGAGTTTCTGAACAAGAAGGGGGTGCAGGGCAACAAAAACTGCTGTAAAGGAGGCCTGGCGTCCTCTTTCCAGCAGCAGTGCGAGTGTAAAACCTTCTTCAGGATCTGCCTAAAGCACTACCAGCCCAACGCCTCCCCGGAGCCGCCGTGCACTTACGGCGGCGCCGTGACTCCCGTGCTGGGCTCCAACTCCTTCCAGGTCCCTGACGTCATTCCGGAGAGTTCGTTCACCAACCCCATCAGGATTAACTTCGGCTTCACGTGGCCGGTAAATACCACAGCACAGCCGTTCGCTGCAGCCCCGCGGTCGCTGACAGGATTGGCGCCATTTCGGTTAAATCCGTGCGTAAAAATGCGCGCAAAGAGGGCCCGGTTTGTGGCCACAGCTCCGGCGTTCAGGCCGCGGGGTGTTAAGTTTCAGCAGATCCAGTTAGGCACTTTGCAGTCCTCGCACTGAGTGCACGGCACAGATGCTCGGCCCTGTGCTCACTGTTATCAGCACATCTCCGCTCACCACCTGTCTCATGAAGCCATTTGTGTTCCCAGGGGACCTTCTCGCTGATTATTGAAGCGTTACACACCGATTCCAAAGACGACCTCTCCACAGGTAGGAACTGCGGCCCCCTCCTCACCCCCGACACACACACACACACACACACATCCCTTTTCAATTTATGCTACATTTACTCACTTTCCCCCTCTGCGCGTCTCACCCCCTCTCCTGCTTCTGTTCTCAGAGAACCCAGAGCGCGTCATCAGCACCATGACCACCCAGCGGCACCTGACGGTGGGAGATGAGTGGTCACAGGACCTGCACACCGGGGGAAGGACCGAATTAAAGTACTCCTACCGCTTCGTGTGCGACGAACACTACTATGGGGACGGCTGCTCGGTGTTCTGCAGGCCGAGAGACGATGCGTTCGGACACTTCACCTGCGGAGAGCGTGGGGAGATTGTGTGTGACGCAGGGTGGAAAGGCCAGTACTGCACAGAACGTGAGTCCCCAGAGTCTGTTCTTTAATCACCGCTGAAGTGTTCTGCGCGTAAGAACCTCAGAGAATAAACTTTTATTAGACTTAAAAACAAAAGCTAGATGAACGCGAATATCACATAGGAACCAAAAACAAACACTGCGAATGTTCACTTAGCTTAAAGAGAAACAGATACGTTTGATTTGTGAATACTGTTGGTTTAAGTGAGGATAAAAGCAAAGTTCATGTCAGTGTTGGGTTTGCAGTCAGAAGCTCTGAGTGCCGTTAGAAGGCAACTTGTGCGTAAACACCACGCGTAGCCCCTCCCTTCGCCTCTCGCTCTCTCTCTCACACACACACATACACACGTCCACTTGATTTATTCTAAGGAAAGTTTTTGTGGAATAATCTCACGCGTGCCATAAATTTACATGCTGCCTTCCGATTCGTTACTGTGGGAGTGGGCCGGGTGCTGATTGGCTGAGGCGGGGGAGGTATTGTTTGAAGTGGGCAGCTGCCGGCAGAGAGGAGACAATGGAGCAGCTGTCGCGCACTGGCAACACACTCGCCAGCTGTCCACTCTTATCTGCCCCAATCCGAGACATTAAGGGGAGTGTGTGTGAGTGTGTGTGTGGGTGTGGGTGTGCGTGTGCGTGTGTGTACGCACATAGAATGAATAAAAGAGTTTTGACCCGCAGCAAAGAAGAAAAAAGAGGGTGGTGGGGTGGGCTGAGGGGGTCTGTGTGACAGAGCATGTGCACTTTGGGGCACACACTCCCTTCTTTGTCTCTGCACCATGTTAAACAGAAAAGTCTTTAATGAATATAAGGAGGCTGAGTTTCAACTCACGTAAAAAGTTTAGCGGGCGTTCATTTTAGGGATTTTGTTAGATTCTTGTATTTCAAAACAAAACCAATTAATTCACTCATATTTAAGTGGTGCTCAAACAAGTGCATTATCTGTCTCTTTCTGTCCAGCGATCTGCCTGCCGGGGTGCGATGAGGAGCACGGCTACTGTGAGAAACCTGGGGAGTGCAAGTAAGTTTTCTACGCCGAATTCACTGGGGCATGAATAAAACAGTGGGAAAACATGAGGTAATGTGAGTGGACTGACCGGTGTGTTCCCTCCTAATTGGACAACAACAGGTGCAGAGTGGGATTCAAAGGCCGCTACTGCGACGACTGCATCCGTTACCCGGGCTGTCTCCACGGGACCTGCCAGCAGCCATGGCAATGCAACTGTCAGGAGGGCTGGGGGGGGCTCTTCTGCAACCAAGGTGAGGAAGGAGTCTGAAAAGGAAACAGGAGTAATGAAGAAAGACAAAAATTGGGGGGGAAGGGGGGGACTGCTATGATTTGTTGGTTATAAGTTTTGAGTTGATTTGGACTCCTAAAACAACAGGGTTTGGATGTGTTTGAACTTGAAAAACATTTCTTCTGGGTGTTATTTGATGGTTGACCAGTAAAAATTGGTAAGACATCAAATTAGCAACACAAAATCAAAGGTTTAGGGTAAAAATAAAGTCATTCTTGTATGTAGAAGAATATCAGAGGTAGGGGATCAGAAAACCAAAGCACTCTTGAAGAAAAGATGTAGTTGAATGAACTGGAGAACAAAAGGCATTCTGTCGCTGCCATGTGTTGCACTGAGGCTAATCCACATGTGCCGCTGTGTCTCCCCAGATCTCAACTACTGCACTCACCACAAGCCGTGCATGAATGGAGCCACTTGTAGCAACACTGGTCAAGGCAGCTACACCTGTTCCTGCAGGCCTGGCTTCACTGGGGCCAGCTGTGAGATCAAGGTCAACGGATGTGCTGGAAACCCCTGCCGAAACGGAGGAAGCTGCACCGTAAGTGTGCCTGCTTCTAAAAAAAGACATCTTTTTGACACTGAATGTCTGAATGTTTCTGGCACCTTGGACACATTTCCTCCTGTGGTCTCATCTTATTTATCTGAGACATGCTCATTCTTTCCAGTCTATAAAACCAGAGAGAGTACAAACATCAAGAAAAAAAAACATCCAAAGAGACAAATCTTGATGTCAAGCCTCATCTGCTTTTTTTCCTCCTTGCATACAGGATTCAGAAAATACATATAAGTGCACTTGCCCTTATGGTTTCTATGGCAACAACTGTGAGTTGAGTGCCATGACGTGTGCTGATGGGCCTTGCTCCAATGGTGGGCGATGTGCTGACAACCCTGATGGAGGTTATTTTTGCCAGTGCCCCACAGGATACGCAGGGTTCAACTGTGAGAAGAAGATTGATCACTGCACCTCCAGCCCCTGCTCCAACGGTAAGTGACATGGTGTGGCCAAACAGAAATGGTGTAAAGCTGTAAAGAGTTCTGATCTGTGTGCCTTGAATTGTGGAAATATCAGCGATGTTTCATCAATGCAGTCGAGACCAAACACTTATGTGAAGCTTTGTGTATATTTTTTAGGTGCACGTTGTGTGGATCTGGTCAACTCGTATCTGTGTCAGTGTCCAGATGGTTTCACTGGTATGAACTGTGACCACACTGGGGACGAGTGCTCGGCCTATCCGTGCCAGAATGGTGGCACATGCCAAGAGGGTCCCAACGGCTACACCTGCACCTGCCCGCCGGGATACACCGGCCGCAACTGCAGCTCCCCCATCAGCCGCTGTGAGCACAACCCCTGCCACAATGGTGCTACCTGCCACGAGAGGAACAACCGCTACGTCTGTGCGTGTGTCCCTGGATACGGTGGCAGAAACTGCCAGTTTTTGCTTCCAGAACATGCTGCGATCCGTGGATCAGAGGTGCCCTGGATGGCCATCGGGTCCGGGGTGGCACTGGTGCTGCTGCTGCTGGCCGGGTGCGCGGTGCTGGTTGGATTTTTCCGATCAAAAGTCCAGCATGGCGGGCAAATAGAAACTGCGGGCGACAGAGAGACAATAAATAACCTGACAAACAACTGTCACCGCAGCGACAGGGACCTGGCGATCAGCGTGATGCCGACGCCTGGTGTCAAAAACATCAATAAGAAGATGGACTTCTGCAGCGGCAACCCTGATGAAGGCTCTTCACCAGGAAGGAGCAGCTATGAAAGCCGCCATCAACCTGCAGAGTTCAACCTCGTGCACGAGGTCAACTATGAGCAGGCGGCTAAGGAGGCCATGCTGGAGGCGGCCTGCGAGGACAAGTGTCAACCCCTTGATTCATTTGAGTTTGAGGAGAAACGCAGCAAACGTTTAAAATGGTAAATATATCAGGAAAAGTCAGATTGTTAAAGTTGTTTCTAACGCAGAAAGTGTGCTAACTTGTTTTTTTTCTCTCTTCCTTAAAGCGAAGCATCAGAAAAGAAAGCCCCAGAAATGTCTGCATGTGTGGACACCAAGTACAAATCTGTGTTTGTGATGTCAGAAGAGAAAGACGAATGTATAATTGCAACTGAGGTAGGTTCTCTTAGATTTTCTATAATTTTCAGCAGTGCACAAGCTCCGAAAGCCAAGTTCTCATGCATTCTTTTTTTTTTTCTTGTCTTTTTGTTCATCTCCAGGTGTAACAAGGCACAAATGGGCTGCCTGTTGCTCATTTGTTCTATGGGAGAGTTTTTATGCTCCTTCAGATGCTGCTCTAACCCTAGGGGGAGGTGTCCCGCCTCGAGACTGCTGCTGATACTGAGACGTTTAACTGATATTCAGAGTGAGCTGGTTCTCTACTGGTAACTAAGTGTAGGCAGCGGCGGCCTGTGGGATGAGAACTGGCAGGGTAAAAAATGAATGAAAGTTTACAGTAGAAAGTAAACTGACCCTTAGCTTTCTGTTTTACCTTTCATTGGAGAGTAAATATAAGTGAACATTGTCACATGGCAATAGCGTACGATGCTTTGAGTCTTGTTTTTGCAACATTTGCAGCCAGGCCTTTTCTCTGACCCACACGCCGTTGCTGAGCGCAGGAACTGCATCAAACGGTGGATGTTTGGCCATACTGGCCTGCTCTTCACCAGGCTGTTGTCGAGGGGTGTGCACCCATCGCTGCACCTGTGAAGACTGTATGTATACTTGATCACTGTGTTAACTGAAGTGCGTTTTCTTCACAAATTCCTCCAAACCATTTATGACATAGTATTGTTCTTTTCCCTTTTTTTCTCGTTTGGGACACAGTAACTTGTTTATATTAAAAATAACCGTGCTTTTTGATACAGATTGTCCTTTTGTAAAATAAGTGGATAAACAACAACAAAAAAAAAAAGAAAAATGTTATGATTTAAAATTATGATTTAATTTATGTTAATTTAAGAATTTTGTGTTATTTTTATTTTGTAATGTATATTTGTGATGTTTGTGATGATTATTTAAGTTTGTTTTTTTATTGAGGATATTTGCAAAGGCACTTCATGTCAATGGGATTTTTTTTTTTTTTTTTTAAGAAAATGTTATTTAAAAGGAATGGTGTTACAGTTTTCTTTGCCATTTGTGAATGAAAGAATTAGCCAAGACTATTTTTCCAAATAAATATTGTTAAACATATCCTAACAGCATCTGACTTTGGTTCTGTCCATCTGGAAACACTCCCGACAAACACCTCTTTAGGGTTCTGTGAGCAAAGTTAATCAGTAACATCTGTTGTCTTCTCCTGGAGACCCCATGGTGGGCTTTTCTAGGCTGTAGTCTAATGCAAGGAGTTGAAAGTGTCTCCATGGAGACAGGAAAGGGGGCCTATTCATAAAAAAACAATGTCCTTACACTAGATTTACCACTTCTGTTCCTCCTCCCTAAGAACAAGTCAGGTAATTCATGGCTTTAAAATTCAGATCAATGTCAAGTGACGCCTACTGGACGTCCCACACTCAGGGTTTTGGCAATTCCCTTTTCCACCAAAAATAACCTGAATGGCTTCTTCACTGCTGAAATTTAGGACCTTTCCTTTGCGCAGCAGCTAGGTTTTACCACTCTTAAAAAAAGTCAAAAGGCAAAACAAATAAAGTTACTTCTTTATATTTACATTTTCTACCCTCTGTTTTCCTTCTTAATTGCCCCACAAAGACTCTGATTGTGTTTGGAGATGGGTAACTGTAAATCATCAGCCTGGTAGTTTTGGCCTATGAAGGGTTTTATAGCCCCTCTGCATTAGTAGGACAGACCTCATCACACAATGATGGAATTGACAATGGAGCACACAAAAGACCACCCTTGGGAGAGTCTGTGTGTCCCTCGGCATGCTGGGAGAAAGAGAGTAACAGGAACAGATGTTGTTGAGTAACAGATGCCTTCTGGCCAGAGTTCAGCCCCAAGCAGCCGGAACCTCGACGGCTCAAGCTGCAGAAAAGAACTATAAATATGGTCTTTCAAGACGTGACTGCAGACAGATGTTTGCCCTGGTAAATCTGCTGGTGTTTTGGAGAAATGGCGAAGTTGAGAAAAATCTAATCTGACTTTTCTGTTAGGTGTTTAATTCAAGAAATGGTCAGGAATGTGAAAAATGAAGTAGTTTGTAATGTTTGAAAGAAACTCCACAGTTTGTATTTTAAGTTCACAAAATAAAATTTGTCAGTACCGGTAATGATTTTAGTAAAGTGTTGCAGTTACCACGTGTGGTTTTGTTTACGAAGAAAACAAAGCAACATCATTTTAGTGACTAAAATGGCTCTGACCATGAAACTTTGACAAAGAACACAAGGAGTGTCCTGGGTCATCTGGTACTGGAACATTACATGCTTTAGGAAACACTGATTGTTGGGGTGGGGTCTCTGTGGGCTGGGCTTGCCTTCCACAGACCCCATCAGATTGACCCTGGGAGTTTTGTGCTTTTTAGACCATTTTTGTCAAGACCACAGCAGTCTGGCTGACTGAACTGATGAACATTACTGTTGTAAAAGAGTTACCGCCACCTACAGCTTTAAAAAAAGTGTAAAAACACATGAAATATCTCAGGTTCATACCGTCTGCAATGAGTCAATGTAAATAAAAAAATTCCCTTCTTTCAAATTTTGCTCTTTGATGTCAACTTTAAATAATAAAAGCTTGAAAGTCCAAATTGGAATTAAAACTCTTTGTGGTTAGAAAAAGACTTAATGTCACATAAAGTAAAAAAAAAAATTAGATGTTTAGTTACATATAATGGAAAGAAACAGACAAATAAAGATGAACCAAGTGTAGTAGTTGAGCAAAACCTAAAATGTTTAAAACCCTTTTAGTTTAAAGTGCATCTAGTTTGTGTGTGTAAATCTGATCAATCTTAGTTATCTCACATTACACCTATTTAAAATCTCTATATTGGCTGCTTGTGTGTTTTAGAATTTTAAGGCTCTTTTTTAAAAGTTATTTATAGTCTTAGTCTTTCCTGTTTATCAGATTTACTTTAAAAGCCCTTCAGATCCCTCAGGTCCTCTGATTTGATCTAAAGTCAAAGCTAAAACCCACAGTGAGGCATCATTTTCTTATTATGGTCCTCACCTGTCAACAGCCTTGCTGAGGACCTGAGGACAACTTAGTGTCGAAGCTTTTAAAACAGGTTTACCTGTTTGGTCTGGCTTTTAGTTGAACTGAAAAATTATTCATGAATTTGAGCAAATCTTATATTTGTTTTATCTGTTAGTTTTAATATGCTTCTAAGGAGAGATCATATTTCTCCAGTTTCAGCTTCTCTCCATTCACCCCCCATCAAATTTAGAATACAGCAAAATCTTTAAAATCTTATTTCTAACATACAAAACTCTCAACAAACAATCTCCATCCTATATAAAAGAAATTATTGTTTCATATTTTCCTGACAGAGCACTTCACTCAGACTGCAGGTTTACTTGTGGTTCCTAGAGTTTCTAAAAGTAGAACAGGAAGCAGAGCTTTCAGTTCTCAGGCTCCTCTGTTGTGGAACCAACTTCCAGTTTCTGTCTGTGAGGCTGACATCCTGTCTACTTTTAAGACTAGATTCAAGACTTTCCTTTTTAATCAGTCCTATAGTTAGGGTTAGCTTGGGTTTCTTGGGCTATTCCTTAGTTATACTACGGTACTATAGGCTTAGACTGCTGGAGGACAAATTGACCACATTCCGTCTCTCTGCTGCTGTCTTTACTCTCTCTGCTCTCCATGTTTGTATTTGTAATTATTTTTATCAATAACGTGTTTTTCTTTGTCATACTTCCAGTAGAAACTCCACCTGGACAAGTCATTCTGTGTTTGTCTGTGTCTCTTTCCTGTCCTCTCAAACCCCAGCTGGTCGAAGCAGATGGCTGCTCATCCTGAGCCTGGTTCTGGTTCTGCTCGAGGTTTCTTTCTGTTAAAAGGGAGTTTTTCCTTTGCATTGTCACCAATGTGCTGCTTAGGATGGGAGTCTGCTAAGAAGTGAAGATTTGATGCAATCTGCTGGCTTCCTTAGACAGATAAGCTTCAAAAATTGTTTTTTTTATGTATTGTTTTTGTACAGTACCCTGAGATGATTGTTGTTGTGACTTGATGCAATATAAATAAACTGACATAAATAGTTTGACTTTATTTTTATGTAATACTTGTCCTGACCCATAAAAGCAGTGGTAACCTTTATTTTATTTCAACGTCAGTTATTTATTTTTTCTTGGTTTAAAAAAAAGGAATTCATGGTTTTATTCTATTTATTTTTTTTTTACCAAAAATGTAAGTAACAAATGAACTCACTGTAAAAGTTTTTAATAGTTTTATAGTTTTTAATAGTTTTTTTTCCCCAAAGTTGCTCAACTACTCTCTCTTAAGACCTCCCTGTGATGTTTCCTCAGGTCTTTCAGTCTTCATATTACAGCCATCATTGTTTAATCCTTTTACAACTTATTGCTGTAGTTATCGTGGTTGTAGCTGCTGTTTAGTTTAAGTTGTTGCTTTTGTTTTGTGTTTTTATCTACTGTAAGCACTTTGTTACCTTTATTGCATAAACAGAAAAGTGCAGAAATAAAGCTGGATTTGACTTGATTTCAGGCATCTTCTTGTACCATTGGTATTATAAAGATATTTTGTAATTGTTTATAATTGATCAATAATAAAAAAATACAAACAAACCATAAGAAATATTGAAGGTCACCAATTCAGCTCCTGCCTGAAATTCCAGCATCCATCAACTTTCTTCTCTAAAGCCCAGACAGGAATTTGGGACTTTTATTTTGTAGAAATCTAAGGTGACACAATGATGATGTTTTGATGTATGAACTGTAAAAGAAGTGCAAAGAGAACCAAGATAAACAGAAATGTCAAATCTGCTGCCAGTAGCTCTTTAGGGTCACCATAGTAAGCAGATAGGCAGACAGAAGTGAAAACTATAAAGTATGCCTCAGGCAGTTACTGTGCAAAAACTTTGAGTCATATTGAAACCTGAACCAGAAGAAGTTCAGGACTGTCTTCAGTATGACTGTGTTTTGCCTGTGATTTTTTTCTTTTTTGTGATGGGGTGCATTTTTTTGCAAATTTTGTCAGTTCTGTACAGTTCCCTGCTACTAAATCTCATAGCACATTATTCTTGATCAGGACACATTTTGACACATTTTTTTTCCCCCAAAGTTGACGTAGGAGTTGCAAACCAAACATCTGGACAGAAACAGAAGAGTAAAGGGCAGATAGTAATCACTGGGCTTCAGTGCTTTGGCAGCCTTAATTATTCACACTTCAAACAATCTACTGTGTACGAAATAAGTATTGTTTGAACATCATGATGGGCCTAATTACCTCCACCAAGGAAGTTATGTTTCCGTCTGTCCTTCTGTTGATTCCAATGTGACAGGGTCAACATCACAGCTGACCTGGTGCTCTAACTCTACAACAGTGTAATGTAGGAATATCAAACTGCACAGCTGGACACCTCATTGCTCAAAGATGATGCCTGTTGATTTCAAGGTTTGTGGGGTCAAAGGTCAAGGTCACAGGTAACCCCTTTGTTAAAACTTTGTCTCAGCTCCTACATGTGACCCTTTTGTTTCCTTTGCCAGGGAAGTGTTTTCATTTGTGTTAATTTGTTTGTCTGTCTGTTAGCAAAGATCAGGTAAAAACTAATGAACAGATTTGGAGGAAATTTTCAGGATATGTTGGGGTTCTTACAAAAAACAATGGATTAAATCGTGGTTCAGATTATGATCCAGATCGCACAATTTTTTTAATCACGCTGTGGCCTTGGCGAAGGTTTGCGCTCTCTGAGTGCTTCTAGTTACAGATTCATCGTTAACTTAAAAATAATTTTTAAAAAAAGATCAAGGACAATAATCTGGCCTGGAGCCATAGAGGTCTCTTTATTTGGAGAAAGAAATCTTTGAAATCACTCATTTTTGAAATTCAATTAATTCATCGAGTACAACATCTAAGTTCTAGGAAAAAACATTAAATCATGCCTTTAGTTTTTTTTTAAATACACAAAGATGTAGTTTTAAGACAGATGATTTTTTTATATAAAATGACTTTTCCTGACATGTTTAAACTCTTAAAAAAAAATTCATGTAGAAAAACAATTATCCCTCTCCACAAAACAAAAAACAGAAAAAAAAGGCATAACACGTTACGTTACAATGCGCTGACATGGCTTCAAAGCACACATATTACAGTACTGTACACGGGTCCACCGCAGACAAAATGCAACAAAATCACATCCACTGCTGAGGGTTGATCAAACCTCTGAAACAGCTCAACACTGCTTATTTACCAAACCCTGACCACAGCGTGGCGTTGGCAACTGGAAAATGAGGTAAATATTTCTAAAAAGAAACAGAAAAAAAAAAGCACCAAAAGTTTGGCCTTAACATTTATATAAAGCTTATAAACAACAGCAAATTGAAGGATTTTTAATCCAGCTTCTCAAAAACATTTCTTCTTAATCTTTTCTTTTTTTTTTAAATCAACAACATTGGAGAAACTAACTGCAGTTTGGTTTGCAGCGTTCAGGAGCCAATGAATTCCCGCTGCCAGGCCTGACATTAGTAAATAGGCAGTATTTTTCCACATTTACTAAGACATTTAATGTCAATATTTATAGTGAAATCCAAGCAGTGATCATCTGTAGAATGATATTCGCTCGATTCACACTTTAACAAGGAAATTAAAGTGATTTTTCTTTTTTTTTTAAACCAAATTTTTTTTATCACTCACAAAGTTCTCAAGCATAAAATCGTGGAGAAGATAAAATGCTGTTAATTCAAAGGCTCTTACAAAGCTTAGGTAAAGTACTGCGTGTCATATAATGCTTCAAATAAACATTGAGGTAAATGAGTGAAGAAAAAGCAGGAACATATAACGTCTTTCAAAATCCACCTTTAAGGTGTTCAAAAAACAAACAAACAAAAAAAAAAAAAAAAAAACAATCTTGGGCCAAATACTTTATAGGAGAACAATCTCTAAATCTAAGTGATGTGCAAGCTTTAATGTGCATAGAGATTAAACTGTGATAAAAATTAATGTGATAACTGAGAGTATCACAAGTTTAGCTTTGTCAAAACCTGT
Organism: Kryptolebias marmoratus; assembly: GCF_001649575.2. Lineage (NCBI taxonomy): Eukaryota > Metazoa > Chordata > Actinopteri > Cyprinodontiformes > Rivulidae > Kryptolebias > Kryptolebias marmoratus. The sequence goes on from NC_051432.1 coordinate 1,226,681, forward strand.
ATGGGTGATTGTACTTTTATGATTAATTTAGTTTTATTAAAATGTTAAAAAGATTTTTTTATAGTGCTTTGAGAAAAGCTTGTATTTTTTTAAGCAACAAACACTTCCCATTATTATTTTCCAAAAGAGTCCCCAAAACAAACACAGCCAAACACTCAGTAAAAATCCTGATTAAATGTCAACTTCCTCTTAATAGATTTTCCACCTTAAAGTTTTTTTTGTTTGTTTTATTTTTTTTAATGATCTGCTTTATTTCTGCACCAAAGTATCACATGAGCAACGAATAGCAAACTGAGCGTTCAAGCGATAAACAAGAATTTTACACAGAAGAACATTAGCAAGCTTTAAAAAAAATAGAAAAAAAAAAGATTAACAGCTCTGAATCAGCTTCAGTTCATTGTTTCTTTGTTTGATGAAGCTTAAAAGATGTGAAGCATAATGCCTGTCTTTGGACCACCGAGGTAATTGTTGGTGTGTGTGTGTAAAACATGCTGAAACGTTTCCCAAACAGCTTAAAAGAGTAAATAGTGTCCCTCCGAGCCATCAGAGGCTCATCTTGGTTCGAGGTATATGATCCTGGGGCCGACTGGTGGCGCCTGTGGAAAAACTTACAAAGCGTTCTGACAGATGATGGCGAGTTTTTATTCACTCTGCTGTGCTGCGTCTGACAGTCCGCTCTCCAACTCCTCCCTGCTTTAATGTAATCTCACTATGCACAAACTAGTTTCCTTCCTCATGTATTTATTCATCAACTCCCCTCAAAGTCACTGTGGTTCATCCTGAATCAAGACAGGCTCCATTCACCTTCAATTCAATTAGTTCAGGATTTATGCGTTTTGGTGTTAACACATTTTTTTATGCCTCCAAATAACAATAATTTGTAAAACAATTTTAACTTAATGGAAGTAAATTTTATTTTGTTTAGTTTATCATAAAAATCTAGCTGCATCAGCTTTATTTAGCCATAGAAAGAGAATAAATACCAAAATATGGACATATTTTCCACTAGATGTTTTATCGCCAAAATTTCTACCACCTATAACTTTTCAGCATACTCATCTTGTAGGAATTTACCACAAGTAAAATAAAAGCTACAAATTTTCCCTGTGGTGACATAAAAACAGGTATTTCTCTTTGAATCTGCAAATCTCTCTTTTTTTTTCAGGAAAGCTTTACTTTTAAAAGAGTACTGTCAAATTGTTCAACTTTATTAATATATTAGGACCATAAAATGTAAAGTTTTCTAGAGGTGAAAGAATACTTAGCCTACTCTTCTGCCTTCGAACACGTTAATAAGATAACATGCTAATAAGATATTCACATAAGACTAAAGATTGTAATTTATCCACTCAGATAAATCCATACAAAATGAATTTCCCTATGAATTATTGACTTAAATTACCCTTTAATTAAAGCCCAAATGCATTTAAGAAAGAACTGCTTTCATGTTTATAAGGCTCTGAAAAATGCAGCCCTTTAAGGTAACTACTCGTTAGCTAGAAGACAACTAGCTAGCTAGTATGTAGCCAGCTTTTTGTGAAAGGTGAATTCTGATTAAGCAAATACTTTTTCCATTAAAGATGAAAAGTAAAGGTCAGAACTGAGAAAGATAACTGTAAAAATAAGTTTATAGATATATTTAGATTGGAACATATTTCTAATATAAGATATACTAACAACAAAGTTAAGAAAGCGAAAGAAATCCGTTAGCATTTTACATTTTCTCCTGTTAGCTCAGAACATAAAAAAATGTAACCTTGAGTATAATACCCTTTATCTAAATAAAGGATTTATTCTGACTTTTTCCTATAGGACTCATCATTTACATATTTTGATTTAACATGTTCTTTTTCCTCTTGTCTCTTTCATTTTGAATTTTAAAAGTTTTCAGTTTGCCAGAGGCAAAATGATTTGACAAAAGTAGATAGAAAAGACTTGTGCTAAATTGAAACAGGTAAGTTACTGATACTGAACTGTTTATAAGCAGTGGCATTAAAAGGCCAATCCAAAAGTTCCTTGCTGAAAGAAAACACCAAGGATACCCATCTTTGCCTTTGTCCTGTCTTTACTTCCACAAAAACAAACTATCACTTCAGTTTATTTCAGCTTTTGTAACGCAGCCTGATAATAATAACAAGAAGAACTAAGGTTTAAACTTTTAATTCAGAAATGCTTAAAGGAAAAGTTCAGCAATACTGAAGTGAGTTTCTGTGTAAAAGTTATAAATAATTCATATTTTACCAGTTGCATATAGCTTCTTGAATGACTTTTGTTTAGAGAAATAAAGTTTACATTTAACACACAGACGGTATATATAGGTTGAGCTCGGGCCAGAACCCAGAAGTTGAAGCCAGATTGGAAACAGCTTCCCTGTCGACTGGTTCCAATACCAGTTTTAAGTCCTGCCCCCTCCACGTAAATGAACGGGACATTGCCTTTGTTAAAAAATAAATAAAACACACCTCATCATTTTTTTAGGTGTTGACTATTGTTTATTTAGGTAGTTCTTCTCCTGCTGCTATAAGTTCTAATATTTATTATTCAAATAAGTTTAGCTGTATTTAGTTATTTCATGGTTAAAATAAAGGTCATTTGAGATCACGATTCTATGCGGGGGAGTAGGCAGGGTTTAAAGCCCTACATCGATAGTGCACAGACACTGGTTCCAAAAGCAAAACAGTTCCTGCTGGCTTCAACTCCCAACAACAAGAGAAGGCAGGGACACTTGGTCTACCAGTGTAATATGGACTGATGAGCTAATGGCTAGTATAAACAGCTTAAAACTAATCTAATCTGAGGTTGTTGAAGAAAGCTACCTACAACAGATAAAATTGAATGATTTAAAACCTTCCTTCAGAAACCCACTCCAATGGGAGTGAACTTCCTTTAACAAATGGTTGGAATAAGTTCCTAGTTTACTCACCTATTTTTTTCCTAATGTCTTGAAAGAGACAAATTCCTTAAATACCTATATTTATATGATAGTTTGTCTGTAAAACTAGCTATATGTTTTGGTTATGAATATTTATCGTGAATTAAATGAATTGAGGGTAAATGAAACTTATCTTGTCACCCCGTCTCCTTCATCATCACTTCCACCTCCCCTAACAATTCTTAAACCCTGCTCTGTTTTCCAAACTTCTTTGGTGACTGTCTGGTTTCTTTAACACAGGGTTCCTACACATTTCAACAATTAAGAAAAAAATAAAATAAATTCAGTACTTATTAAATGGCTGTTCAACAATTTGTGATTGTTAACCACATTGCTCTGTGGCTTATGGTTAGTTCTCACAGCAACAAATGTCACAACACAGGAATTAAAGTAGAGCTACAACTATTAAGATAGATTTTAGAAATGGAACCCCCACCTCCTAAATTTCTAAAGACTTTTGTACAATTCCAAAACATTTATAGATTCACGTCTTTTTAAAAATTATTAAAAGGACTTACAGTCCTGTGCTGTGCAGGAACCCTGACTGAAGGTGGTGTTAAGCTAAAAGAATGAGACCTATAATTCTGTAAGTGCTCTTACCACCAGAAATAAAGGTCAACGAGGTTTTTAAGACCAATTAAGTGTTGATTTGAGGAATGAGCTTACTAACCTCCTCCTCTCCCCTGAATTTCCTTTTTCTAGATTTTTAGGTGGAAGAAGCTCCATGGCTTGGCATGTTGGTCATGCTGCCAACCATGCCAGCCGGGCCAGCCATACCTGAGGGTCCTCCCATAGCTGGAGGACTGTGCTTGGTAGGTGAGGTCATGTCAGCTCCACGCCCCTGACCTGGGCCTGGGGTCTGAGGAGTGTGGTGGGCATGCTGCAGGGCGTGGCGCTCAAGCAGGGTACGGTGAGTGAAGGCCCGGTGGCACACGTTGCACTGGAAAGTGCGCTCAGCACGGTGAGTGCGCATGTGCACGTTGAGCGAGCTTTTCTGGGTGAACCGCTTGCCACACATGGTGCACTGGAAGGCCCTGACACCAGTATGCACCACCATGTGTTTGAGGAGGTAGTCGCGCAGGGAGAAGGAGCGCCAGCAGATGGAGCACTGATGAGGTTTCTGACCTAAAGAGGCAGGTAGATGCCAACACAAAAACAGACACACCCAAAGCAGTCTTGTTAGTTCGAAAAAAGCATTTTCTATTTTTTTTTTTTAATTCATGCAGTCCATTGGTTTTTAAACATAATCTGTAATTTAGCAGAAGAGACATACATCGAGCATAAAACTCAGGCCCTGATTTATCAAAGGATTGTGCAGCTTTTGTAGCCACTAGGGATGATAGGATTAAACAATTCAGACAAAGTAACAGATATGCATAATGCAACTACATTGGTAGACCAGCTGTGTACCAATGCAATTTTGGGATTAAATCTACAACCCCAATTCAAAGAAAAACACCTCACACCTGTTTGTCCACATTTAAATGCATACGTTTAGAGAGCAAGAGAGAGAGAGAGAAAAAAAAAACCATCCCACATATTTATGTAAATCCCTGCCAAGGCTAAAAATGCCTATTTCTCAAGGAGCAGCTTAAACAATAACTAACTTTATCTGAGGTTGTGCCTAACTTAATTATAAGACCAAAGCAGGTTTAACATATCCTGGATTTCCTAATGAGAAATGATTCAACTAACCCTGAAAAACGTACACTACAAAGCTCGTTATTAACTGAGCAAAAATGTGAGTTTACATAAAATCGATGGAGTTAGAATCAAAAAACCAATGACAATCAAGTACAAAAGAAAGTGAGTGTGGAGAAGGTGGCAAACGCATCAAATCACACATAACACTGTTTTCAAGGTTTGACCAAAAAGACTATAATTCTGTCATTTCTCAACATGAAATGATCTCAGTTTAAAATTCTGGCATGAAAGGTGGTGGACAATGCGCATCCCTTCAAAGAATGCTAGAGTATTTCTTTTGTATTTTCACAGTGGGAGATGGTATCCAGTTCCGTGTTGTGTTTGTATGTTCTGACAGCTTTTTCAATGCTGACATTTATCTTTGAGCGCCAGTTGTTTTCAGTTTCAACTCTGTTTTGGATTCAGAGCTTGGACATGAAGGGCAGGGCTGCAGCGAGTATCACTTTTGAGTATTCTGAACATATTTATGTATGACGGAGAGGCCATCACATGTTCTACTGGTTACCAGAAGCCTGTAGCTATCTCCGAGAACCAGCATCATGACTTCATGACTTGTATTTATAGCTGTATTTTCTCATCTTTACGCGGTGAATTAATTATTGAGTGAAGCAAACTTACCAGAGTGGATAAACATGTGCTTGCTGTAGTTCTTCCTGGAACGTAAAGATTTGCCACAGTGTGTGCAGTCAAATGAGGTCTCAGATCCCTGGGAGGAGGGTGAGGGCCCTGCGGAACAGGAGGGTGTGGAAGGAGGTGGGGCAGGAGTCATTGGTGCTGGGGGCGGAGCCTGTTGATTGGGCTCTGTTCCTGCCATGTTGTCAATCCCTCCCATGGGCCCTCCCACATAAAACGGAGCAGGCTGCGAGTGGCTTACTGGGTACTGGAACAGAAGCTGTGAGGGAACACAAAAATAGACCGTGTCAGGATCAATATATACCTCTGCAGGTCCAGGAGTAAATAACTCTTAAGTTTGGTCTCTTTAAGGCTGCTATCAGAAAGTGCATGCAGTGGTTTTCTGCAGATGACCATCTCCCTTTCTGGATATTTACTGTGAACTCTGCTGAGTTGACAACAGATGTCTTTTTGTATATGTCCAAAAACTCAAACATGGTAATATGACAATGTTGGAGACTAGTTGGTGACTCAAAATTGTTTGAAAATACACAAATTTTCAGTTGCAGTCTGACTAAATTATGAGCGCTTGCAACCAAGTGACCAGAGAGTTGTGCAGTTGCATTTTAAATGCCCAGTTTTTGAAAAATCACATCTATTTCTGTTTGCACGGCTTGCAAAACTGCATTCTTGGCAATGTACATTGTTGTGTTTTCCACCTACACCCATTTACGATTTAATCTTTTAAAGAACACTTTAGAAATGAAGAAATGAAGAAGGACCAGTAGAGAGTGATATACAGTATTACTGGTGGTGGACTACCAAAAAAAACAAAAAGAGGAAATGAGCACAACTGATAAACATATCAGTGAAATGACATTGGTTACTTCTTTCAAATAAACATATTCCACTGTCTGTCTCAGTCCTATTCCTTTCTTAGAATCAGAATCATGAGTTAATTAGAGCTTCTAACTCTGTTCATCCAGACGAAAGGCATCTAAACATACTGGAAGCACCAGTGAGTGATGCTGCACATCTGCTGAAGCATACCTCACAAAAGCTCTTGGCACAATCTTTCAGCAGAGACCAAAAAAGATGAGCATGGATGAAATGTTAGCCAGCGAATTTCATGAGGAAAATATGAAATATCTAAAAATAAATAAATAAATAAATAAAACAAAACTTATAATTGTAGAGACCGAATTGGATTTGGAGTTGGAGGAGAGAGCTATGCCCCAGGGTCACCTCCTACAGGGACGTGCCCAGATGGAAACATCCTATTCCAATGGATGAACCACCTCAATGGACTCCTTTCAATATGGAGGAGCAACAGCTTCAATCTGAGCTCCTTACCTTTTTGCTAAGGCTGAGCTCGGCCACCCCTGCATTTCATCTTCCTGTATCCAGGATCTAATTCTTTTGCTCCTTAATGACAATAGGTGAGAGTAGATGAACCAGTAAATGGAGAGCTTTGCCTTTCAGCTCAGCTCATTCTTCACCATGAAAGACCGGACCAATGCCCTCGTTATGTGAACAAGGTTGTGATCCATCGATCCATCTCCTGCATCCTACCATCAGTCACAAACAGGACTCCCAGATAACAAAACCCATTCACTCAGAGGAAGCATTCATCCTTTTTTCCAGTTGAGAACCTTGGCATCAAATTTAGAGGAGCTGACTCATTCGAATACTTCATAATGAATATATTCCTTATTTAATTGGATCTCATCCAGCTGAGGTGCTGCAATCAGTTTCAGAAAATCCATGCTTTCTCATAAATTGTGCTAATCAGAAGTTAAACCTGTTTTGAAGGATTACCTTAAGCTTCAAGTTAGTCTGGGAGTAACTAATCCTCCTTCTTACAATCATCTGAGTTTAATCTAGAATAGACTAAATCTATGGCTAATTTAACATCTGTCCTTGCAAGCTGCTTAAAGTTAAGACAGGCATTTTAGCCTTGGACTAGTCCTAATCCGTGTCTGTAAACTATCCCTTATGGGTCTGTGAGAGAAGAAAAATGTTTAAAAGGTTACTGCAGAGTACACTCACGAATCATGGTAGGGTGGGTAGGCAGAGAACATTGGCCCAGTCTTTGTTCTGTGGTGTAAGCTGTTAGAAAACGTATAATGCTTTATATTATGATCATCGTAAACCTAACAAATCTAATTTTAGAACAGTTTTACCAACCTATATTCAGATCTGTTTGAAAAAGGGCTGGTATGTTTAAAGTTTTTTAGTTAGCATTTCTGTGTTTTGTGCTTTTCCGAGACTCTTAGAAAGCAAAATAGTTAATAAAAAATATTTTAAAACAACCATAGACATCATATGTCAAAAAAAATCATTACTGCCGTGGATTTATGTTTACTCCTTGCAAAAAGAGTCATAGCATTGTCATGGAAGAGTACCAGTAAACTGAAATTTATTAACTGGATTAATGAAATGTCCACAACATTACTTATATCATAAAAGGGAAAACTACCACTATTTCAAAATATTTGGGGTCCTTTTATGCAATATTTAGCGAGCATGGATATGAGGGGCATTGCAGATGAGGGATAGTTGCTGGTGGTCCCCTGCAGTTTTCTAGAGTGATGTCCTTTGTTTGTACACTTGATTTCTTTGCTTTGAATTGTACATTCAGGTTTGTATTTTTTTTTTTTTTTGAAAACCACGTACAGTGCTAAGATAATTTGGGCTGACTCCTGGGGATGGAGAAACCGTTGTTGCTGTAACTGTTTTTTTTGTTTTGTTTGTTTGTTTTTTGGGGTTGTTGGGGGGGGGGGTCAGGGGAGTTGATGTATTGTTTTGTTCTAAAGCACTGTTATAAAACAATAAAAATAATGTTGGAAAAAAATAAAATAAAAAATAACCAGGAATAATAGTAAGGAATAATCTTGTTTTTTTTCCAACTTGTTTATAAAGTATATATGCAAGTCTCATCAAATTATCTAAAGCTAGAAGAATTTTATTAAATGTGCTATTTATTTAGCTTATTTTACTGTGTAAACATAAAATCAAGCTTATTTCACATATCTCATTTTACACTTTCGTCTACTTTAGAAAAATCTAGTTCTTATGTGAATACAGTTTTCTATGTTCAAAGTAAATACATCTGTCAATAAAACCAAAATGATTTGAGAAAAATAAATATTGAAGTCTGACTGTTTGCATTATCTGTTTTTATTTGCTGTATATTAATAATGACTCCAGTATTATATCTACACCCCAAAACAAACAGTCATAATAAAAAAATAACAATGTTTTTTTACAATACTCTTGCATTTTTATGTCTGCATGCTTCACACTTATAGCACAGTTTCATTTCTTTTACTGTGGTACAATGCTCCATGTGCTTCACATAAAAAGCATAAAAAGTTACAGACTTAAAACTCACATCAAGTGCAGTTATTGTCTTCCACAGAAGACACTGAAACTAAACTTCCTGAAAGCCTCTTTTGTTGTTCAGACTTTTCTTTCTGTTACATCTAGGTCACCTTGTAATTTTTGTTCAGTTCTTGCGTAGCTGCTAGTTTGGCATGACATAAAAGAATAAGCAGCTGCCTCCCATTTCACCATTATATCCTTTATAGAGACACAGTGTAGCTCTGAAACGTATCTGCAAGGAGGAAAGCCTAACACATAGTGAAATAAAGTGAAAAAAAAATCCTTCATGTGAGCTAACACGTCAGTTTTATTTTATCTGCAAAGTCCTCACGAGCATACAAAAACTTTATTCTTAGCAAGACATTGTTCACACAGGTTTTAAAAGGGCTGTACCTAAACTCAAAGCCTTATGGTTACCGTAGAAAGAGTCATTCCAGCTGACCAATGAGAAACTGAATTGAGTTTTTTTTTTTTTTAAAGGGACACGGAGCATTTCAGACAAAAAAAAAAGGCAGGAAGTGCTACAGCAGAATACAATATGAAAACAATGGATCTGAATATAAAAACATATAAAACTCTTACAGAAGTCCCACAAAGTTATGAAGCTGTGTCTTTATTTATTTTATGAGCCCTTTAAGCATAAATAATGACACCGTGAAGGGCAGATGATATTTTGCTCTAACCCTTTTGTGGTACTGTATAGCACTGGGATCTTCCAGGTGCTCCATGTTATTTATTTATTTTTTTAGATACAGCAAACAGTATCCTCTGGATGTGAACGGGATGAGCTGTTTATCACTGCAATGCATTTAAACTAGTCAAAAAAGAGACTACAGCTGTTATCGGGTTTTAGGACGGGCTTTTAGTAGAAGAAAATTACAAGACGTTTTGGGGGGGATTGGACCCTTCACTTTCGTTACTAAAAGGGCTCATTTATTTGTTATGTACCGTATTTTCCAGACTATAAGGCACACTTAAAAGTCTTCAATTTTCTAAAAAAAAATAGTGCGCCTTATGTATGTAAGAAGTTGTAATGTTTTAGTACGACTTAGGTAAACCACAAAGCTGCACCGCTTGCAGCATTAAAGCTCAGTTATAGCCGTGTCGTGCAGGGCGCCGCGCACAGAGGAAACAGTGCGCCCTATAGTACAGAAAATATGGTATGTAATAAATCTGTGATTTATGTCATAAATTGTGGGATGAACTCTTAGGTAAAGTAAGGTAATTGCTATTGTTGTTTTCCTTGTTAAATTGTTAAAAGGACTGTATTTGCCGTCACCAAACAAATTTGATGTATAAAATTGTAAATGTATAGTTTTGTATACTATATAGTTGTTCATATCATATTCATAAAATTTCCCTTGCTTTCAGTATTGCTTTGGAAGATCTGCTCTTAAGTGGCACTTTTTGGAAATATGTCGCAAAGTAAAATGTCTAAATCAATGGTGAAGGCAGCTAGAAGGACATGGGCACAAAACTTGAAAGCAACCACAAAACGCTGTCCTTGTATACCAGAGATAAAACAGGATATGAATGACAAATTATGTAAAATTCCTTCCAACAAAGATATTGTGGGAAGATTCTTGGGACTTTCTGATGAATTGAGAGTGAGTGACATGACCGACTCACAAAAATATCTGAGGAATTGTTGAAGCCTTGGGAGAAGCTGAACTTTCCTGTTCTTTCCAAACAACAAGTGTCTGCAAAGGTTGACAAACCCATCACATCTTTTGAAAAACACAGAAAGCAACCAAATGCAGATTTTGAAGAAAATCTTGCCAATCTGTTTGATATTGCAAAAACAAATGGAAATTAACTTTGTAGTGAGGACAAAGAACTGTACAAAAAACAAATTGAATCTGGAGGCAGGGTGGGATACACAACTCTGAAAGAGGCTCTTTTATCAACAATCCATCCATCCATCCATCCAAAAGGGCCAGACGCACATCAGAACCCTTGACAAGCCAGACAGTTATCTCCGAACCAAGTGATAGTGAGGAACGAAGCAAATTTATTAACACTAATACGCAACTATGAAAGACTATTAAAACACTAAAAAAGTTATATGTACTAATTTTCAAGATTCTTTGTTTATTTTTATGTAAAATTGAAATATTTCAATATAGAGTGTTTCATTTGTTAGTTGTTTCAATGTGAAATATGAAACTGTTTTAGATGTGGGAGGTTTTTTTCAACGTCTGGCAAAAGCAAAGTCATTTTTGTGAGTTTTGGGTAAAAGTTCATCATTTGCAACCCCAGGCTAATAAATTTGAGATTAGTCATAACCCTAACCAACAGGCTGAATAAACTACGAAAGAAACCTGGCTTCATTACTGGATCAGCATGACGGAAGAAGAGGATTCTGAACAAACTGCTGTCCATAAAAGACAGTCCAGAACCTCCTCTCCACCTCACAGTGGACAGACAGTAGAGCAGCTTTTCTAACAGACTGCAGCAGCTCTGCTGTCAGAGAACCGCTACAGGAAATCTGTCCTGCCACGGGCCATCACACTGAACAGCTAATATGTCACCTCTCATTGGAATAAATGCTGCCTCTATTTTTCCACATTTAAAAACCCATATTTGCACATTCTGAGTCTTTTCCCCCCGCAGTTTATAATCATATTTTGAACAGTTTTAAGTTATTGTTTGCAGTTTGATTTACTGTATAATTTGCATCATTTATTGTACAGTTCAACAGCGTCTTGATGATCATCTTTTCAAATTGTTATTTTATTTTTGTCTGTTGCTGCAACTAAAGAATGTCCCACGCTGGGATTATTAAAGTACATCTATCTATCTATCTATACCATTTTTTTCACCCAGCAGTCATGATTTCTTGCTGACCAGTCAGCAGTTTGCAGTGTTTCCACATCTCTATATAGCACAGAGGTTCTCAAACTATGGGGCACTCACTCCTAAGGGTGCATGATGTCATGTCAGGGGAGGGTGCGTGACTACTCCTATTTTCATTTTATTTTTTATTTTGTCTTAAAATAGGTGCAGGTGGCACTATCATTTAGATGTTAGTCTGACTCAGACTTGTTTTTGTGTTTTACAAACCGTATTTCCATGGCGTTTAGATGGACTGGACAGTGCAAGAGTGAGTCCACTTTGGTCAGTTGTTGGTCAGTCGGTGAATGACAGAGATAAAAGTGACAACGAGCTGAGAGAGAAGAGTTTCTCTTTAATGGAGAGAAAAAGTTTTCTAGTTGGAGGAGGTTACACCTTAAATCGGGGAAGAACTGTCAGAGCCATTAACGGTGCAGGTGAGTAAATGCCACTCCTGCTGCTGGATCTAATCTAGACGTCAGGCATGTGCACCAGCAGATACACTGCTTAAAATAGTGTGCAAACTCTGCTTCTGTACGGCGTGTGCCAGTGTGCAAATGTGGATGAAAAGAAAAAAAGGCAACTTCAAATCAAGAAAAGAAAGTGACGAGAGACTTGAACACTGATGGCTGCAACAGCTAATTACCTTCAGCCTACACAAAAATGGCTCTAACTCAGTTTTACAGATACGGAGCTAGAATTTGGCGTGGTAGTAGATGAGAGTCATTCCTTACACATAATCCAAGTGTGAACAGGTTCCGCAAGATGTTGTGATAAAAAGGCTTTTTAAGGTTTTTAAAAGGCTGATGGCACTATTTCCTTTTTTTTTTTTAAAAAAGGAAAGGTAAATGGCTTGCACTTGTATAGCGCGTTATCTAGTCCAAGGACCCCAAAGTGCTTCACACTACAATCATTCACACACTGATGGTGGTAAGCTACATTGTAGCCACAGCTGCCCTGGTGCGGGCTGACATCACACCGGTGCCACCAAACCCTCTGACCACCACCAGTAGGCAAAGCAGGTGAAGTGTCTTGCCCAAGGACACAACGGCTGAGACAGACTGAGGGGGTTTGAACCGGCAACCCTCCGGTTGCAGGACAAACCCTTACCTCCTGAGCTACTGCTGCCCCCATAAAAAACAAATCAGAGGCTTATGTAGTTTGTTTTTTTAATTCTAGCAAAAAGCAATTCCTGTTTTTGTTTGTTTTTCTTTTTAATAAACACAGTTCAAAGGGCAATAACAAAAAAGTAGTTCATATTTTTTTCTTTTTATCAAATAAGTTAAAGAACATTTTAATACGCAAATCTTGAGTTTTTCCCTCCGATAACAGTTTTACTCTTGCTGAACAGAGGGGAGCCACTAGAAATTTCTCTTCCTCAAAAGGGTGGCATGACAGGAAAATCTGAGAACAAAGCACTTACCTGGTTGTTGATGGACTGTGAGGTGGGAGGTGGAGTCAATGGCTTGTTCACCCTTCCTCGGGGATTAAAAGCCATGGCTTGAGGAGGCTCACTCTGTGGCCAGAAGCTCTCTGAAAACACTCCTTGCTCATCATAGAAATCCTGAAAGCCACACAAAAACCACACACATCCATAAAGACAATACTGGCAACCGTTCTGGTGCTAGTTGTATTTTGGCGTAATGGCTATATAAAAAATTTCAATGTAACTGAATTACACAATTTCTGCAGGTTCTTAAGATGCATTTTCTATATTATTAGGTCTCAAGTTCAATTGTACCAATGACATATGTGCAGACACAGACAAATTTGTTTGTACCCTTTCATTAAAGAAACAAAACTCCACAAAGGTCACTGAAATATCTTGAAACTGACAAAATAATTTTAAAAAATACTAAAAATCAACTAATGAAAATCAGTCATTGCTTTTGAAATTTGTTTCAACAGAAGGAAAAAATAAATAAAACTGGCTTGATCTATTTTAGGGTTACCATCCTTTTTGTCAAAAACTAGTTTGCCCACAGGGACATGTGAAACTAAGGTGTGTCCTGTAATTTCATCCCAGGTGTCGTCAATCTTGTAATCAGTCAGTCTGCCTGTTTAAAGGGTGAAAAGTAGTCACTGTGCTGTTTGATATCATGGTGTGTAACACACTGAACGTGGAGCCCAGAAAGCTGAGGACAGAGCTGTCTCAGGAGCTTAGAAAGAAAATTACTGACATCGTGTTAAAGGTAAAAAGACTATAAGACCATCTCCAAGCAGCTGGATGTTCCTTTGACTACAGCTACTCAGATTACTCAGAAGGTTAGGATCCACAGGACTGGAGACAGCCTACTTGGATGTGGCTGCAAGAGGAAAACTAATGACAAGTGGAAGAGATGGATAATATGAATGGTAACCAAAGACTACAGAACAACTTCCAAAGAGTTTTTAGAAATCATACAGTTTTTAGAGCAGTGGAGTTTGAAAAGTTAAAAATATCTGAACATATAGAAGAGAAACACTTCAAAATATAAGGCCTTAGGAGGACCGGACAACCCTGGGGATGAGCTATAGACATAATGTTGAGTTTGAAGGTATCGGAAAAAAAAAAGTTCTATAGAGAAAATGTAATTACTATCTGTTCAAAAAGAGCAAAAATCGAATCAATATACAAATTTCTCTGGGTTTATACCTAACCTAGCTCATATAGAGAAAGTGTTATCCAATAAGGATGGAGGGAAAATGATTTCCTGCGAGAGGCGCTCTAACAGAGTGTGTTTGCAGCCAAAATGGCGTCTACATTGAACCCAGATTTTAAGACAGGCAGCCACTATCACATTCTTAGTGCAACTAGAAGTAGAAGAGTGAAGATGTGTGTATAGTAAGGCGTTCAATGCTACTGGATTAGCAGAATTCGCCTTCATAACCACCTGTGATGGGGGAATTCATTCTCCTCCTACTGAACTCAGTATTTTATATTTCAGATATTAGTAGTTAGTGACTGTGCAAGAGGTTAGGTAGTGCCATTCCACCCAGAGCTTTGGGCCTCTGTAAGACTTGATGGTGCAGACTAGGTGGTTTCGTGCTTCAAAGAAAATCTAGAATCTGACTACTGATCTTGCGAAAAAAAAGGTAAAAGGGAGAAGGATTGGAATATATTGAAATAGATATAAGAAGCTATGTTTGATTACATTAATTCTAGCAGCCACAAAAATATTTAGGAGAGACCATCACTCAAAATGATATTTAATTTGTGTAAGCAAAAACAGAATATTTTTCTTATAAAGATAAATAAAACCACTGTGTCACTATGTACACTCCAAAATACACAAAACCCAAATCAGATAACGTGAATGATAGGTTATCAAGTAAATATTCTTTGTGAACAGCAACCTTGGGTTAGCGTACAATAAGCCCTGTTCAAGCTGGGTTTCTCCTCAAGCCCCAATAAGTTCTGAAGAAATTTAGCCTTAAACTCTGTAGGTAGTGGACCTACTGAGCCCTCCAAGCAGATCCACAAGTTAAATACTATTATGCCTACAGTGTACCTCCAAGTCTTCACATTTCTAGCTCAAACTGTCTACTGCCACCATTTTAACTTGCATGCTGATTAGCTGGTAACTAATTAGCATGCTGAATTGTTCGTTAGCTACAAACTTGAGATCACAAACAGTTCAATTTTGCTGAGCAACTTTTCCTTTCTGCAGTTTCAGAGCAGCCACCACTTTCTTCTTAACCAACTCTGATATCATTGACAATTTCCGCTCGCAGCGTATCTGTCATTACCATGAAGTATGGTAGCATCTCTTTATTAGCATCCAGCTTCTCTGGGTGGAGAAAAGCTCCGAGGTTGGATGGTGCAGCCCTCCTTGGCCATTCCTGGCAGACTTGTCTTTCATTTGAAGACTCAACATTTATCCAGATATGGCTCTGAATATGCAGAGGTTCTGATTACTATTTGAACATGTAGCCGTGGCAAGCAATGGTGTTAATTAAAGTATATGTTATTAAAATGATATATGTTAAGTGTTAATTCAAATATAATTTAATCACAGTCATGTAGAGCTGCTACAAAACATGTCCTACTGCATTTACATTCACTGGAAGATCCCTGAATCGTTAAAAATGTATAGCACCTGGTTTAGGCTCCATTCTTTGCGCATCAATTGCATCCATTATCAGGTTCTTCTCATCGTCATAACTCCTAAACAAATACCAATAATCATATAAAACATATCAGTACAATAATATTGTTGCAAACATCAGGTTCAGCAGGTGTAAGTAATTTCTTATCTTTTTGTATCAGAGTGTAGTTGTCTTCACTACAGAATGCAAATATGACCTTCAGCCATAAGCACAGGTCAAAAAGTGACAGAGTGAGAAAAGAAAAAACTCCTTAATGGTGAGCTTTAAGTGTTAAAGAACAGAGACACTCCTCTAAACAACATCTCACTGTATCAGAAAGGAGCCACATATGAGATGTCATTTGATATTTTGTGCTTTCTTGACAATCACTGGATCCTTTTAAAACAAAGATGCTCTTCTCATCTTATATCCTGATGCACAGGGTACATGCTGTACCCTCTCTCTCTCTACAGGGAGGGTGTCGGACCTCCTCGTCATTAAATCAACTGTATATCGGGGTGGCCACTCTCAAGGTGAAGTCATACTGCTGCCAGATTAGTGGCTCGTGCTAGTTGTGACATCAAGAGAGCAGAGCTGCCATTTATACCAGTGCATCAGAGGTACGATATTCACTGCAGTTCTCCTTTTAAACAATAGGCAATAGTACTGAAAAAAATATAAACGTAGCACGAAGGGCACAAGAAGAGTCGTTCACAGGAAGTATGTTCTCAATACAAAAGAAAAACTAGTTTCATTTTATCTAAGAGATTCTTGAAGTTTAAGAAATATCTGCAATGACTGGACCCTGTTAGTTTTTGTTAAGTCGAATGAATGACTGTAGGAACAAACTTGCTCGTAGATTCTGCCCTGCTGCTCTTTCTGTTTATAACTCAACACTCGCTCATCAAGTTACAAACATTGTGATGTGCACGACAAGCCGAAACGACATGAAATTCCCTGGCATGACTGGTCATCAGTCCTGTTCAGAGATGCCATTCATGAGCTCAACGCTGGCGAGAAGAAACCACCAATTAGGGCATTGGGGAAATTTCTCTGTCTGCTAAACAAGTGTCAAAAATAGTCTGAAAATCAAATACTTACTACTGGGGTGAAAATAATATAACTATGGCAGACTTGCCTCTAAATGCATGCAAAATACTAAATTTCAATGTTGGGAAACTGCACTAGCAAAGTTCCAGACACACATCTCCTTTGAGATGTGACAAATCTGGCTCCAAAAACTGTACAATTCTTCATCCAGTCTTTCACTGGGCTGCAACTGTTGAGGACTGGCTCTAGCTGGAGACTCAAAATTCCAAGAAAATAAGTGAATTTTCAATTGCAGAGAAAAGCTGTCACAATTTTTCTGAACATGCTCAAAATTCAAGAAACTAGACTACGAGCCTTTATGACTCACTTAAGGAAATTGACAACCTTACAAACGTTTTGAGACAGATAGATACTCCCTTATGAATGCCATTCGCAATTTGTTGCCAACAGTCACAGCCCAGTGAGATACTGGCTTTTGTAAATACGGGTATGGGTACGTTGTATGTTATACTGTGTGTATAATGCATATAAGACACAACGTATAATGCCACTATCATTTGTATGATACTATAATAAAAGAAGATGTATTTTTCCATATGGTGGTCATACCGTTACGTGGGTGATGAAAAAACAGACAAGAAATACAAAAATGCATCTTGTGTCTGATTCTGTTCTGGACATCACTGCATGGCCTCAGGAACATTTCCACAAATCATTGTCTGTAAACACAGCTCACTGAACCATCCACACATGATGGTGACATGGGAGTACATTAGGCTCACACCACTACATCAGACAGGAATGGGACAACATTCCCTCTAAAACCTCCAGCAGCTGCTCTCCTCAGTTCCTACATGTTTACAGACAGTTATTAAAAGAAGAGGAGATAATTCACAGTGGAAAACATCGCTCTGTCTCAACTTTTTTGAGATGTGTGGCTGCCATAAAATTCAAAATTAACTTATATTCTCAAAACAAATGGTACGATCTTTTTGTTTTAGGTATTTTCTACATAGGCGCCGGAACCACTGGGGCCAGGGGGCCATTGGCCCCCCACTTTCCGGCCCTGCCACTGCGCTGCGTGTTCCCACCAGACGGCTGCGCAGACTGCACGCGACTCTCACAGACTGTGACTAACGTGTCTCTGTGTTTATATAGAG
>NC_051432.1:1245063-1263564 GCF_001649575.2 Kryptolebias marmoratus
AACAATGACAGAACAGCGGCTCAATCACCTTCTGTTTCTGCATATACACAAAGACTTGACTGATAACATGGACCTCAGCAAAGTCTGCCGCAGCTTCTGCTTCGCGAGTCAGCGAAGGGAGGCATACTTTGGAAAATACTGAGCTCTGAAACTTATTGTTATCATTAGTCGTTATTAGTGTCATTAGGATGTAAATAGTTTACAATGAGCGACATACTTATAAATAGCCTCGGAAGAAATCTTTTTACTAATATAATGTTTGGTTATATGTTCCAAGTCTGACAAAGTTTATGCTGTTTTAATACCAAATGCTCTTAATTAGTTCCGCCGCACAAGCGTTTGTATATTCCTGTTGCTCAGATGTTGGATTCTTCCATCTCTGCCCATGCGCATGTTATTTACCTGTGTTTACTTTTATTGTGGTCATTTATAAAGCTGTTGGTTGGTTTAACTAATAATCATTATTCATAATAAAATATTGGAACAAAAAGTCATAGCTGAAAAAGCGTTTCATTATTCAATTTTTGTTGATGTTAGACAATGATTCGATGCATGTAAAATTAATAAGGTGACGAAACACTCCGGTGGCCCCCCACCTAGAAAATGAATCCGGCACCACTGATTTTCTATGTTGATCCACTGTGAAAAAAATATGGATTTATGGGATTTGCAAATCTTTGGATTCTATTTTATTTACATTTAATACTTCATCCTAACTTTTTTGGAAGTGGGATTATATTTGTAAAGACTAACTTGTGACTAAATAACATGTAATTATTCCATTCATAGTAAGGTTGGGCTGTACAGAATATTGGAATATCTAAAACTAGCAATGGTACTGTTTTTGAAATGCATCAAAACATAACACATGCCACTATGTACTTACTATCATTGCAGCCTTTTATGATGATGGCTGCTGCATTGCAATATTGCAGTGGTCATTAGAGCAAAGGCTGAAAACATGAGGGAAGCAGCATAAGCTCAATTTAATAAACAGTTATTGTCCGGAAGTCTCTTTTATATATATATATATATATATATATATGAATGCAGCAGAGGTGGCAAGGCACAACATGGAAGAACAAACGGAAGCAGATTTTACTGCCTGTGATCCACAAAGACAATAACCCCCCCCCCTCATAATAATTACTGTAATTGATTAGATTTCCTGCTCATTGGTGGAAATCTAAGAGCTAAAAGCACACCTTCAGATCAGGTTCTCAGCTCCACATAAGGGTCTGCAAACCTGCTGTGTGCCCTGCTCAGACCAGACAAAGACAATATGCTGGTATTTATATAACTTTAGATGTGACATGGTAACTTTATAAGAGAAATAACATTTTTGCTCCAACATCGATTCATTCTTTTCTTTGTTTGTGTGTGTGTGATACAAGAACAAAGTCATAACTGCTATGTGTTGCATCTTATAAAATCGTAAATCTATTGGAAACCCCTAAAGTGTTATAAAAATTAGATGCAGATGGTGATAATGTATATTGTGGTATAGTTTGGGGACAGTTTAATATCAAAAACTGGATTCCACCATCCCACACTGCATATCTAAACCATAGTTATAAATTTCAACATCTGTGTCAATTTTATAGTTTTTTTTTCTACTGAGACATTAGTCATTCTTAATGCTTTTAGAACTGCCCTGTTTCATCTGTCAGGTCTTTTGTTGAACTCACTCTGGTGAGAAAAAAAAAGCTTTTTTGTTCCATTGTGTTTTATGTACAGCTGAAATGACAAAGTCCTTGAACTTTCCTCAAATATTAAGAATATATTTACATCAAATGTGTGGAAACATTTAAAAAACAAAGCATTTAAGTGTTTCCCATCTCCCCACTGTGTCTACCATTATCACCAAATAAGTGCAGATAACATCTCTCTTTTCTCCCCTGGTTTAGCCCTATCCTACACATGCATAAACAGACATGTTGACAAAAACAAATTGCTCAATATCAATAAATATTTACACACGTGTAAGTCAGATAATATATGTGACCTGTGTTGGTAAAATGAGTCTGAATGAGCTTAGGCTGCAGTCCAGAAAAGTGAAAATATTGAATTTTGCCGTAGCTGAAATTTGCATAAAAAGAGTAAATTAAGACACCATTTAGCAATCCTGGTAACTAAAATAGCATATAATCTTCCTAATCTACCTTTAAATAAAAGTATTCTAACTGGTATGACTTCAGAAATAATCCTTCGTCCTATAACCATTAGAACTTTGCCTACTGTTTGGCATCCTCGTGAAGCTTGGGCATTGCCCTATTTAAATGTACGATTGGAATACTTGATGGCATCAGTCTACACCAATAAAAAATCATGTTTTCCAACCACTACTCTAGTAAACAAAAGCAGCATGTTGCCAAGCCAGGTAATAAACCACCAAATTTTGTTTTGATCTCTTATGATGGAGAATCTGAAAATAATAACAACTCAATATTGAAAAATCCCTCATTGTGACTCATTTTTGCCAGCATGGGTCACATATTTGATACTGAAAATAAAAATACATGTCGCATTTTACACAGTAATGCAAACAAATAACCAGATAGGTTTTTTTTTCTGTTAAACAATTTTCAAACTTCCAACAACTATGGGATTCTGCTCCTTTTAAGACCTATTAGACTAAAAGATCAGCTGAGGTCCACTTTTACAGAGAAATTATTTATTACTTACGTGGGGAAAAACATATATGTTTATTATTATCATAGATAGATAGATAGATAGATAGATAGATAGATAGATAGATAGATAGATAGATAGATAGATAGATAGATAGATAGATAGATAGATAGATAGATAGATAGATAGATAGATAGATAGATAGATAGATAGATAGATAGATAGATAGATAGATAGATAGATAGATCTTAAATTAGACAAAAATAAAAATTTGTTGTAAGATTAAAAGACTCAACATTTTATATTAACAACAACTTTTTTTAGAGAATGTAGTTTAAGGAGTAAAGAGGTGAGTCTATGCTTTAGTATAAAACCAAATGTTTTACATTGTGCCATGTGTTGTAAAGAAAAATTAAAAACCTACCTTAAGAAGGAGGATTTAATTATTTTAAAAGTGTCAGATTTATTTATGTTCGCCCACAGTGCTTTGTTAGAATTTGCCAATGTTTTAGCAGCTAAAACAAAATCTAGGCAGATTTTTCAATTTCAAATCATGACCTAATCTACAGCTATTTGGAGAAAACTGAAAGACAAAGCTGAATCCTTTTGACTCTGTAGCAGATGTTCCTTGTGTAGTCTGCAGTATACAGCAGGCTGCCGCATAAATCTGCTCCACCGTGTTTCCCTCTCTACTTACTTCAGGACTTGTGACACAAATGCTGATTAGAAACCAAATGCAAGCAAATCTTTAAAAAAAAAACAGGTTTAGCAGATGATTTTTTTCTCCTTAAAATCAAAGCTCAACATTTAAAATGCAAAAACATTGCTTCAAAAGGTGTCTTCTGCCATGTAGTGGTTGATAAATTATTAAAATATTTAATAAAAGTGGGCTTTCGAGTTTCAGTAGGATTTCACATTTAAAAACTATTGTTTTTTTTTAATTACACCCTTAGGTTGGTTTAATCTTCTGCATTTTGTCTGTAAGTTAATGTACCTGTCCAAAGCTGGCCAAAGAGTCCTGAGGGCCCTGCTGCTCTTGATCTCGCCTTCCATCCTCCAACGAATAAACGGTCCCATCTGCGTCCTGCACCCCTTCATCTTTCACCACCACTCCCTCTCCTCCAAGCACCTGCAGAAAGAAAAGTCCATGTCAATTTTAAGTGGTAAAAACCAAATCCAATATGCAACTGTAGTCAGAGCTTAAAGGCAGCAGAAAGTCTGTAAGAACACCGCATTGACCCAGCTACAGTCCCTTCAAGGAGGTTCAAATAAGAGCAATGACCTACAGTTAATATGCAGAAGTCCATAGATTATCAACAAGGAGGTGACTGCTGAAGATGAGACGACAGATTCAATTTTGCAAAGTGCAGAAACATCTCAGCGATATACGCCAATGCAGTGTGAGAAGAGGGAAAAGCATATAAAGACAGAAATGGAAAATGTTGCAGCTCTGCATGCCTGAAAGCTGTAACCATAGCAACCCTTCCCCTTATCCCCCTACCTGGAGTCTTAGCGGCTGCCTCTGCTTGCGGCTGTGGCTCGCCCCCCTGTCTCTGTCTCCATCTCTTCCTCGCTCTCTCCCGTCCAAGTCCTCCTCCTCGCTGTACCTGTCTATCCCCACGAGGTCATCAGAGAGGTCAGTTGTGTTGCTGCGGAGGTTGTCCCTGCCGATGCTGTCCACACTGGCCACACCGGAGTTGCAGCCCGCGGAGAGGTTCCCTGTGCTACTGGTGCTCGCGCCGTTGGCCGTCTGGGCCAACAGGTCTCGGAGCTTGTACCTTACATCCTGAGTACAGCTTGAGCTCTGCTTCATGAGGATTGTACCGGGCCCTGCTCCCATCCCATCACCGCCACACATGGAGCCGGGCCCCATGTCACCCAGCGCCATCAGACTTACAGTGCTACTTTGATCCATGGGGCCTGGGCCGCTCTCACTGACACTAACGCTGGCACCCCCCAGCCCCCCTGCCATGTTGCCACCCCCGCATTCAGCCATGAAATTAGAGAAGTTTGCGTAACCACCGCCCCCACCTGTGCTGCTAACAGAGCAGCTTCCACTGCTGCCACTCTCTCTCCCTTTGCCCATGGCACGTTCTTCTTGTTTTGGGAGAACCCCTCCAAGCATCCCCCCTCCTGCCCCGGCCCCTGCAGCTGCTGCTGCGGCTGCTGCAGCAGCTGCACTTGCTGCCCCTGCCGCCGCCTTCCTCTGAGAGATGATCTGGGTACACTCATCAATGACCGTCTTAATCTGCAAGATGCTAGCAGCTGTGAGGATGCAGAGGGCCTGTGACTGCAGCACAACCAGTGAGCCGCTGTACATGAAATCGACAAGCTGCTTCACAGTTTCAGCAGGCACCAGCGGCGGCACAGAGATTTCAGAGTGGCCCAGCAGCAGCTTGTCCTGAAAGAAGGGGCTGCCAGCTGCCAGGACGCAGGCATGGGCACGCAGCGAGGCATCGTGGATCCGCACGGTCACATCACAGAAGAGGCCCTCGCGCCGTTGGGTGCGCAGGGCTTCCAGAACTGACTGGCTGGAATTGTGCAGATGGATGTAGTGCACGGTTTCTGTGCCGGACACCATGGCAGGAGGGGGCGAATCACTGGGGGCGGGGTGGGAGTGGGGGTGGGGAGCTAGGTGCCTTGGGTTTTGCGTCAGCTTGAGGTATAAGGTGGACAGGGAGGGAAACAGATACAGTGCATGAGCCACGAAGCGGGCCTCGTGGCTCAAACTGTCATGAGTTAGATGAGCTGCTTCTCTGCTGTGACTAAATGGATGGAGGAGCTGCCTTTGTTATTCTGAGGTGGGCGGTAGCTTGTGTTGGTTTGTTTTCACCACCTTCACTGCACCTGCAAAAACAGCAAAATAAAACAATTACCAACTCAGGAAACACTTGTTGACAAGTCAACCCGTAATAATTTGAATATAGCATTTGGCAAACAGCGAAACACTCCCGCTTCCTAAAAGGTAAAAACTGCAAACTCTTTTTGTTGTAATTCAGCAACATTTGGCTTGACCAAGCAATGTACTATTGGAAATATCCTTTATGAGACAGAAAATATGGCTGACAGTGGTTACTATTTTAAAACCACACTGTAGACTGCATACTTTATATTTTTATTAAAATATTTTTTTAAATACTGCACATTTATACCAAAATCCAAACTGTACCTTTTTTTGGAGCAATGAGTAACATTTTCTTTCACTGACATATTTATTTTTCAGACCACTTATTGCAGCTGTAACTGAGCAGCGACGGGTTAATCATCAAATTAGTCGCGTGCATCATCGGGAAACACCTGTTTCGGACAAATGACAGCACGTGCTTTTGCGCGAGTCCAGTCAGTGGCTCCTTGGGTCAGCTTACTTGGCCATTCCACGCAGTTAGTGGTCGGTAACGCAAAGCAAAAGACATTTTTACTGTTAGCTGTGAAAAGGCGGGCACCAGGACTGAGGTAGTGGGTAGTGCACTAACAAATAGGAACATTTCGTTAGTGGAGTCTGTGAAGGTTTATTACTAACAATATTTTGAACCAACGAATGCGCAATGAGCAAACAGGTTAACGGTACCAGGCTAACGTTAGCTAGCGTTAGCTGTTGACATTAGCCCGCTGAGGTTTCGCGCGAAAAAATGTACGAAATACTAACACCTATACGTGCAAACTAGGACTCGCTATTTAGTGAAACACGGATTTAAGTGTTATATGCAGAAATATACCTGCCACAGTACCTAGTGCCGCTCACAGAGTTCGCTCCCCAAGCTCCAATAATGCTAACCGAGATGGATTACTAGCTAGCTCAAACTGCCAAAGATACAACTAGTAAAATTAGCATGACAGAAGCTAACGGGCTACGTTTTCTGCTCGGAGTGGGTTAACGCCACACTCCAGTTTAGTACATTTCAGATGTCACTGCGTGTAATTTAGTCGCGACTACTTACCGATGACATATGCAGTGACAGTTGGGCGCCTGTTAGTTAGTCAGATGGATGCAGCAGGAAGCCCTCATGTAAAGCACCCAGCCTGGTGAGAGCTCCAACAAACACTAATGCACACGGACACACACTGGCAGCTACACACGCAGGGGAGAGTCACAGAAAGCGATGTGGAGTTTTTCTCCTAAATAACGCCACCCAAAATATGTCTGTGAGTTTATTATTTTCTTTTTCATGCAGCGCTTTTCTTAAATTCATACATGCAGACTCATATTCTTCACGAAGTAGGGCAAATACAGTTTGTTTGTTTTTTTTCCCACAAGCCCACATACCACCCACAGTTGAGACAAGAACGCCTGGATATGCATGCAAACACACCACCCACACACCTTCAAGGAAACGCAAACGCACGGGTTATTGTCTAAAACCTGATCTGGTCTTTAGTTTGTCGTTATTTGTGAGAATCTGGCAGTAGTTTGAAAACAACGGACGCAATATATTCGTTTTACTTGGAGGTAAGAAACAAAATGATTCAAATCTAAATGCTGCTGTCAGATTGAGTTTTGCTTCTGTTCCTGGGTGTTTAAAGCACACACACACCAAGTGTATTCATGTGTAGCCATTTGAAAGGGGATGAATTGTTAATTTTGTTAGTACATGTATGTCAAAAATTACCACAAAAGGCATAATTGTAGTTTGAATTAAAGGCCTAGTATTTCTTGAAGGAAAATGTAGATGTATGGCCTGCCATCTTTCATGCCAGAGTTTGAGGCCCAGTCCCAATACTTGCACTACACCCTACGCCCTTCTATGAAGTGTGTACTCAGTCGAAGTGCATATAAGGGTTTGTGTGCGCAGGTTACAAGCATGCAGACATTGGAGAATTGAGACAAAAGAATTACGTCATTGACTTGCGTCTCTGCGTTTTAACTGTAACATCCATTGGCATTTTAAGAAGGTGCCAGTACAATATTTCTGCCGTTTAATTCAAAACCCTTTCATTGTCAATAAAGATAATAAAAAAAAATTCAAAACATCACAAGCAGCAATGAATTGTGGGTAAATACTTCACCAAAGTCTGCCTGGATGCGGGCTTAGCCGAAGGGTGGATGTAGTACACTAAGGGGGTGGGTCAATATTGACGTTCTCATGCAGTATTGAGATATCATGCGCATAATTTGCTAGTGTCAGCTACTACCAGACCAAGTTTTAGCTCACTATCTGTAAAACAGCATAAGTTATAGGAATTTTTCTGTAGGCCAAGTCTGATTAGCTGTAGTAGCTGTCTCCAGAAGTTAATCAGTTTTAGATACAGCCAATAATTACTTACTGAGCATTCCATTGAAATCCGTCCAGTGGGTCATGGGTGATTTTGCAATTAGACAAATAGAGAGGACTCCAACAGTTCATTTCAAGGCTTTAAGCAAATATGTTGTGCGATGTTTTGTTGCTGTGTGCATGTTGGAGATGATGGTCAGCTACTACCACACCAAATCTTAGCTTAATATCTGTAAAATTGGCTGTGTTATACAGTTTTTGCTGTGGCACTATCTTAAATTTGGCTGAGTCTAAAAGATAATCAGTTATAGGTGCAGGTTCAGTCATGAACGGTTCATTAAAAACCATTAAGTTATTGGTGAGATATTTCGCTAACAGAGTTAATTTCAGTCTGTAATCTGGAATTAAGTCAACTCCAAAAGTCAGTCAGTTGTAGATGTCAACCCAATAGTTACTTTGTGAAAGGTTTATTAAAGTTTGTTCAGTGAATCATGAGATATTTTTCTAACTGTACAGACGAACACAAGATCACACACAGGCAAAAACATTGCAGGCAATATTTAACATAGTTCAAAAAATGAGAATTCACTGTATAATTGTCACAAAGGTGATGTTTCAATTTAACAAAATCCACATTTTTTTGATATTCTTTGAATTATAATATTTAGCTGCATAATCAGTCAGTCAAATGTTTGCAATAAAACATATAGTTTCCTTCAGTTTTTTGAAACTACAAGTATCATCATGAAATATTTTCCTTAACTGTTCTATCCTAATAATCCATTTGCTCTCATTTGTAAAAAATCATATATGACTTCAACATACGACCGGAGAAGTCAGTTGCTTCATTTTCAGACATTAAAATGTTCTAGTTCTAGTTCAAGTTGAGACGAACCCAAGCATACTGCTAGCTACTGCCTTATAGACTTTTTTTTTGAAAAAAGAATATAATTTAATGATCTATGATTTGATGAGTTGATCGGGTCACTAATTTATTTAGAAAATGAATCCGCACTTGTCTTTGTTTTGCAGTGAGGCATGCAGTCTTCGCAGAGCTTTGCACATTAAAGCTACAGATCATCACATTAGGACACACTGACACTCAGCCACAAGTACACACAAAAGCACTTGTATTCACTCTGTTCTTAGGACCCAGTAAATGTTTATTCTTTGCACATACAAGGAATAGACTTGGGATTCATCACAACACCAAAAGTATATTAAATCACAAATACTAATAAGATACGCTAACACTTCCTTTCTCTACCTTGTCCGCTTTTAAGGAGTAAATGGAATATTTGAATATGCAAGCGACACTGACAGTTACACAAACAAGGATTAGTAGCCTAGCACATCGTGTGAGTGTGTTGAAGATGATTTTAACAGCCGTGACTCTTGTATTCAACCCGATTTAAGTGAGCTCGTAACGAGCTGTAAAAACAAGTTTCATCGTTCTGTAAGAATGATGTCCATCGTTTGTTATTTGTTACGCTAAAATGCCATTGTTGTAGCGCTCATATAAAAAGTGCAGACGTTAACTAATGTATGGTGCAAAATCCTTAGAACTTCTGGGATTCAAAGTGGCTTCAGCTATATAAACACAGTTATATATTTGCCTCCATATAAAAATAAAATTAGCAGTACACAAATATTGCACACCTAAGGAGTTTTGATTTATCAGATTATTAATAAGCTATCGAGAAAATGTACAAACAGGGAAATAATAAACACTCTGGCAGTATAAATAAATATTTGGATCTTCAGTTTTAACTCTATGCATGCAGCATGTCTCTCTGAATGGGGCAGAGGTGGAGTCACGGCTGCCAAGGTGAGATGGATCTGGGCTGTGCAGTGGATGAAGGTCACGGTGGAGCAGCAGGTAGTTTTTGTAAGCCGACAGGAGGGATCTGCTCAGTGATGCTGTGCATCCAGCTCTCTCTGGCGGCAGCCCACGGCAGTGATGAGAGCAGCTCCCTTACCACTGCCATCCTCAGACAGCAGGAAGTTGACATCACATTTGGGAGCAAGTTCTTTCACTGTCTGCAGGAAGATCCGAGAGAAGCTGAGGGAAGACAGTGACAAGAAACTGAGTTTACCAGGCAGTTTACTCCTCAAATCCGATTTGAAGAAAAAAATCCTGTCCAGTATAGGCAAAACCTATGGCTGGGATTTATGTTTTACAACAAACAAATCCCAAGAGATTACATCAGCTGGATAACTGAATATGGATTTAAGTTAAAAGAGCTAGTCTGGTTTTCACTTTCAGTGTACAAAAGAACAAAACATTTTGGTGTCCTTTTGGGTGCTGTATTAAAACTGGTAAATCTGACACAAAAACAAAAAGCTTTCAAATCGTAATGTGTGAGAAGCGATTCTTCATCATTTAGATCATATTTTCCCATTCCATAAGAAACAGTGATCTCTCCAGCTGTAGTTTGCTCATCTAAGGCCACTTACTTTTTTAACTGTATGATAGGCTTTCAGGAAGAGAATAGCAATCTCTTCCTACAGGCATGCCTTTTCGGCTAATTCTATCCTGGATCTTACTGTGGGTGCAGCTTATAGAGGGTGCCGTCAACGCCCACGGTGACGTCCAAGTGGTCCAGTCCTCTGTTCTCACGGATCTTGTCCACAACAGCAGCCATGCCGGCTCCACAGATCTGCGCGGCACGGCGGGACACTGTGCCACACACCTCCTTGACAATAATACTGTCATCACAGGTGCTGTCGAGTCCCAGCTGCTGTAAGATTGCCCTGACTTGCAGCAGTGCCAGACGATCACTGTGAAGCAAGAAAAGGCGGGTCAGAGCGAGTCAGAGGTCATCCAGCAACAGAGGAGTCACTGGATACGTCTCAGCTGTTCCCAGAGGCTAAGGTAAGCTTAAACCATAGCATCTCCCTTCATTCATTCTTCAGTGTGTTGTTTCACTGCATACTACCTTTTTAGTGAGCAATGCTGGTTAAGCTAGTGCTTTTATGTTGATATTCTTTACATGTATTCAGGAGGAAGAGGAAGAGCTGTTGTTTCTGGCTGTGATACAGAGAGGATGTTTAAACCTAAAGCATTCAGTTTGACTTTTATTGATTTATTTGCTTTAGTGCTTTTGTGATTCGCCCATCATAGGACTAATATTTCTATAAACACTCCTTTTTATCGGCTGCAGTAATCTCCTTCAGTGAGTTTTGAGCCGTTTAATTATCTTTCTGATCTCTCACAGAGGGATCATATAAATGCTGATACAGGCGAACCAGCTCCGCTAGAGCAGCAAAATCGTCCATTATGAACGGAGCGTGGCACGCGCTGCCTGCCCCAATTTACTAAAGGTGCATGAAACACCGCGCAGGACCTTTGCGCAGGGGCGGGGACAACGCGATTGCATCACTGTTGGCGCGCGCACCCTCACGCGGTGAGGTAGATAAAGGTAGCGGTTTTAGGAGAGTGGGTGGAAAACAAATGTGTATAAAAAATGACGTATTTATAATAAACAAGGGTCACCTGCCAGGCTTATAATACGCTGGTGGAAACCCTGCTTTATATAAAGATTTACAAACACATTTCTGTACAGTACTGTGGCATTAGTTTTTTATATTTGCTGGTTTTAATTATAAAAGCATTAAAAACTCAAGGTACCTGTTTGATAATCCCCAGTTAAATAAAAATGTTTTAATGTGGTGTGGTTTTTCAGGTCTATCTGTAAATTACCCTCCACCTTGATACGCCCTACACAACCTCTTAGAACACATGTGTCAAACTCAACGCCCGCGGGCCACATGTGGCCCGCCAAGTCATTTTATGTGGCCCCCCCAGCGTTTTATAGGCCCGTAATTGACTTAAAATAGGTTTTAAGCACAAATTGACTACAGACTACATCTCCCATAATGCATTACGATTGTTACCAGCCAACATTACAACTTCTCGCCTCTAGAGTGCAGCAGAGTCACCTCAAGCTGATTATTGATTTTCCCAGCGAATAAGATTGAGACATTGACAAGCTAAGCTAGCATCAAGATGTCCAAGAAAAGAAAAATCAATTTACAAGGGAGACTGTTTCATGAACGATGGGAAAATGAATACCTTTTTGTACTTCATGGTGAAAAACCAGTATGTCTTTTGTGTTCTGGGACAGTGTCTGTCGTGAAAGAATAGAATATACGTCGGCATTTTGAAACCAAACACGGAGCTAAGTTCGCCAAATTTAGTCTTCAAGAAAAACAAAAAATTGCATCAGATTTAAAAGGCAGATTGTAATTGCAGCAGAATTTGTTTACAAAAGCCACAGCCAAAAATGATGCAGCGGTGAAAGCAAGCAGATGTTTTCAATAATGAATTTAAACAAAACTAAGCACAGATCTCGTTTAACTGATGAAAACCTCCACGCCGTTTTGCGGATTGCCACAGCGTAAGAACTAAAACCAGACATCGACAAACTGACCAGGGGAAAACGGTGCCAGACATCGAGCCAGAAAACATCGGTAAGCACGAACAAACTGAATTAAAATAGAATTGATGTAAAACCAAGACTAAGTATACAAATATGCATATAATTTATTGATTTTGCTCGTGTTTTGTTTTGTGTTTATTTACAGAACATGCCCTCTGAATGAGGATGTGTGTGAGCTGGTGTCAGGATGAAGAGGGATCAGCTGTTCAAGGACACAATTGTTTTGCTGTTATGTGAAATACATGTTGGTTTTGTAATAAATAAAAAATGTTTTTGAATGAAGATGAGCGCTAATATCAAAACTTGTTTTTATTCTTTGCTTACCTTTAAACACTGATTTAAATATTATAATTTTTAAACTGAGCAGTCATTTTACATCCAGGCAAACTCAAATGTAATATTTAAAACTTGAATACGTAAAATCAGTTATTTAACAACATGAGGTGTTGTTTAATTTATTTTTAACATTGGATTTTCATACATTTATGCTAGGGGTGCCCGAGTCCAGTGTTCCAGAGCGACCACTCTGCAACTTTAGATGCGTTCCTTCTCTAACACACCTGGATCATTGACTCATTACTAGGCCTCTGCAGAATTCAGTTGCTGCTAATGAAGGAAGTCAGCCTTTTGTCTGGGGTGTGTTTTAGCAGGGATGCATCTAAAAGTTGCAGTCGGGAGGACTGCACCTGATTATACCATCAATGTGGCCCGTTGAGGGTGGCCAATATGTGGAAGTGGCCCTCGATGAAATTGAGTTTGACACCCCTGTCTTAGAACGTGGCTGAATCACATCAAATTTGATAACCCTCCTTCAGTGTCATGGTTCAGTCATGCAGTCATGGTGCTGCTAGGCTCTTAGTTCTTGTCAAAAAGGGTTTTCCCTAAAAATTATTTGCTTACCTGAGATGTGTCCCTGCTCTACACACCCCTGGCATGACTTTCAGACTGCATCAGAATGTGCTTGAAGATCTTGCCCCACTATTGCGACACTTCCACGACAGGTATCACAACTGAGCTACGTAGGTTGTTTCCATGGTGTTATCGCGATCGTGGCATGAGGCCAACATGGTTAGCTCTGTTTCAAATTGCTGACAACGCCAGTGCAAGTAAGCTGACATCATGGTCATGCTGCCTCCTTGCTCCACCTTGATCTCTGATACAATGTCATCATGATGATCAATCACCACAAACTTGCTGTAGTTTTCAAAATGCACAAAGTTCACCCTATCAAATACAATGGAAAGCCCACTGTGTTCTTAACACACACTCAAAAACGTCACCATGACCCTACAAAGACCATCCATGTTTTTGGCTGATTTTTTATTTTATAGTGGGGTGGACATCCTGTGTGAAGAGGGCTCCAAAAAGCTGAGATCATTTACCACTTAACAGTATTGCAATGCTCAAAAAGTGCATTTTTTAGTTATTAGTGCTCAAATGTTATCTCAAATGGCTGCAGCTTTGTTTTTAACCCTGTATGAAAATCAGTGAAAACTAGTGGAAGTGGAAGTAAAAAGCTTAATTGGGATGCATTCTTCATTCATTATTTACTGCTGAACTAGTTTTGTTGTAAATTTTGACTTTAAATGTTTCATGGTAAAATCCAAGATGGATGCTGCTCTAATATGCTCTAATTTATTGTCTGAAAGAAACTTTTTGATATAGCTAATGTATCCCATGGTGTGGTCAAGATAGTGACTTTCCAGCTTTAAATATATCTTTTTTATAATCCATTGATTTCTCTTTGTGAATAATCGAAAGTAAACGCAAACTGGCAGTAATCCAACACCATATTTTGTTTGTTTGTAAATGCTCAGATTTGTTCACATTGCATATTGATTTGAATGTTTTCGCCAACTGATTGTAATATATAGTAAAAGTATACATTTATACAGCATAACTTTGAATATATTGATATTAAGTAATTTTTAAAACAAATTTCACCTTTTATTGTGGAAGATAAGTTTGCCCAATTGAATAATTAATTACTGATTTGACTTGGCAAACAGCCTCTGGAACTATATAGATGAATAACACTCAGTAAAAACTAGGAAATGACTCACCTCTCTATTTGTGACAGGAACTTTGTCTCAAAGATACCTCTGGTCTTCAGAGTCTCTGAGATTTGTCCCCGGAAGAGGAAACCACGCTTGGTTAGATCGATTAAAATCTGCCGCACAATTTCACCCAGGTACATTCCACTGCACATCTTCTCATATCTGAGGTGTATTCAAACAAGATCAGTTGCATCAATGAGGATAGTAAGGCAGAGAAACTTTTATATTTACTTTTATGATTTCACAGTCTGTTTAAAATGAAAAATTACATAAAACTATTTTATTTAAATCTAAAAATATTGTTTGTACTCTTGACCTTTGTTTGCCTTCATTGAGTGAGTTCTCATCCACTGCCTGATCGTAAATCGTCCTGATGTCATCCAGGCAGCCATTATCTCCAAAGGCCCCCCACTCCATGTTCACACACATACGACCCTCATTTCCCGGCACTATCTCAATGTTTTTCATCTCTTCCATGTAGCAGGCGTTACTTCCTGTGCCTGTTCGGACACAGCAACAGCTGGTAAATCTCAGGATCTCAACACCAATAACAATAATGGTAGTTGTTTTTATTTGTGGGCACCATTCAGAACATCGAAACGTCTTAAGAAATACTTAGCTAAGTAGTTTTGACTTAACAAATATTTATACAATACCTTTTCCCTTAAAGTAATATAAATGAAATGAGAAGATGTCTGATTCACCTGCAATCAGTCCAATTTCACAAGTAGGTTCCTCATATGCACAAGTCATCATCGTTCCCACCGTGTCATTCACTATGGCCACCACATCCAGTTCAAATTCCTACAATGTATGCAAAATTGGTCACTTAGGAAAGAACAGTAAAATTAAATATGTTTCAGTAAAACTCAGCTGAAGTCTGAAGTGTAAATACAGCATGGTGTAATAAAGGAAAACACATGCATTTCATACTAATTCTCTGTCTTTGGTCAGTAAGCATCATGCTATATTTGAAGAACAAAAAATGTTAGAATCATTCAGGAGAAAATAATTAACATCTGCCTAAAGGGTGATAATGTTTTTTGTTTTTGCAGCTCATTAACTTTTGAAATCAATATGATTTAAGATGGCCACCATAGCTAGGCAGCCTTAACAAATACAAAAATGGCCACAACTCAAAATAAAAAACTAAACTAAAAAACTAAAACAAACTAAAATTTGGTGTGGTAGTAGTTGAGAGTCATCCCCAATTTATTCTCTGAGTGCTAACTGATCATGGAAGACCTTACTTTGGAACTATGTCTTTCACAGTTAACTGTTTGTTAGCATATCTTTTCAACTACTGGATAGGTTTCTAATGAATCTTTCAGAACGTGACCATTTTTGTACATCTACAACTGATGAACTTTTGGAGTCATCCCAATTCAAGATGGCTGCCACAGCTAATTGTCATTAGCCAACACAAAAAAAGCTTTAACTTTTTGAACTTTAACAGTATTAGGCCAAAATTTGACGTGGTAGTAGTTATGAATCATCCCCATCACATACTTCAAGCAGTAACACATCTCAGGAGATCTCAGAATAAAACATGAGATTGTGCTTAACTGTATTTTAAGGTTTGACCAAAATGGTAATAATTTCATATAATTTGTTTTTACCCATTTTGATTTTGTCAGAACTTTCTCAGGTTTATGTGACTTTAAGAAACAAGCTTTATTTGCATTCACATTTATTTATTTTCCTGCTAAAGCCTCTTGTTCTGTACAGAGTACCCCTGCATTTTTCTTTGACACCTTCCTACAGGGTTCAGTGTTGGTTAAGTTATTTGGCCTGTTGCCGTCATTCTTGAATTTATTTGTACTTCTTGAAACAATTGTTTTTAGGTTACAGGTTGTGACTCAGTCAATACATAATGTGATCAAAAAGAGTAGGAAGCATAAGCTTGTTCACCCCTTTTTTACTATTTAAAAAGTATTCATTACTTCACAATAAACATCACATAACAACATAATCCACAATTAATTTAAATTTTAAAGCGTTTTTAAACCAAAATGCTGATTTCTTAGTTCTCAACTCATCATAATTTACCTCCCAGAACTGAAACACTTATATTTAACAGTAGTTCTGACTGGACAACTTTCAAATATAAATAACCCTCATAAAGGATATTGTTCTCCTCTTAATTAAAAAAAAGAATAATTAGAACCAGGAATGTTATTATTTGGAACATTAAAAACTAATTCTGCTGTCTTTAAAAACGCAATATGCAGTATACCCTGCAGTAGTTACAAAAACTATTCAGACCCCACCTGTGGTAAATTAAATTGATTGGACATAATCTGGAAAAGAACGCATCTCTCTGTACAGGGCCTCCTATCTGACAATGAATATTAGAGCCAAAAGCACCATGTAGTCAAAGGATCTGCCTGCAGAGCTTCAAGACCAGGTTGTTACAAGAAACAAATTGGGGAAGGCTATAAAAATCAT
This sequence comes from Kryptolebias marmoratus, assembly GCF_001649575.2. NCBI lineage: Eukaryota > Metazoa > Chordata > Actinopteri > Cyprinodontiformes > Rivulidae > Kryptolebias > Kryptolebias marmoratus. The sequence continues at coordinate 1,261,852 of NC_051432.1, forward strand.
TCTGCTTCACTAAAGGATTCTCAGAGTTCAGTTGCCTCCATAGTTCTCAAATGGATGCGGTTCGGTACAACACACAACTCTTTTTACGAGCTGGTCACCACACTGAGCAGTCAAGGTAGAAGGGCCTTAGTGAGAGAGGTAACCAAGAGTCTGATGATCACTGAGCTTCAAAGATTCTGTGTGGAGATGGGACTCAGTTCTCGAAGGATAAGCAGAACTAGAAGCCTCCACCAATGTGGGCCTTTTGGCAGAGTGGCTCGACCGAAGCCTCTCTTTAGCGCAAAACACTTCACTCTGTGAGGAACAAGACTCTCTGGTTTGATAACACCAAGGCTCTCAATTCTAAAAGTCATGTTTGGAGGAAACCAGGCACCACTCATCACCTGCCCAACACCATCTCCACAGTGAAGCATGGTGGTAGCAGCATAATGCTGCATGGGTGCTTTTCAACTGCATGGACTGGGAGACTAGTTAGAGTAAGGGAAAAATGAATGAAGCAAAATACAGGGATATATCCTTAATGAAAACCTGCTCCTCAGGACTCAGGATCTCAGTTTGAGCTGAAGGTTCACACTCCAACATGACAGTGACTCTGACTTGAACCCTACAAAACCTCTCCAGGGAGACCTGAAATTGCTCCATCAACGGTTCCTATCCCACCAGACTCAGTTTAAGAGGATTTGCAAAGAAGAATGGCAGAAGATTCTCCATTTTAGATGTGCAAAACTTGTTGCATCAAACTCAAAAAGACTCCAAGCAGAAACTGCTTACAATCCTGCTTTAACTTCCATAAACCAAATTAAACTAAGATGATTTAAGTGTTTTTCATTTTATTAAATTTACATTTTATCACATTCTGTTTTTTACTTTGTCATTATGGGGTACTGGGTGTAGATTATTGAAAAAAAAAAAAGAATTTAAATAATTGTAGCACCAGGCTAGAACATAAAATTGTAAAAAGTGAAGGTCTGAATACTTTCTGAACTCACTGTCATACTTAAAAATGTACAATACATTGTTTTAGTTTATTGTATTTTACATTGAAGAAGAAATCACATCCCCAAGCTTTTTTACATACTTGTTTAGCATTAGTCTTTCCATCCACAAAGTACAAACCAGTTGATAATTATTGTAAGCAAATATAAATTTTCATCAGACTAGCTCATACGTGTTACTTACCATTTCTTCCCTCAACATTAAAGCAAAGTTAGGATCACATTTTTTTATAAACCAAAGCTAAAAATATTAAGCCTGGTTATTTCTTAAATACCACACTGAGCACAAGGCAGTTCACACTCATTCTTAAACAGAGTAGACAGTAAAATATGCACACTTTTCCAAAGAGCTGCAACTTTTAGAAACTCTGTCACCTCCATGTGTCACTACATGCTTTTATAACAGTAACCACACACTGTTGCAGTCCAGGCCTGTACAGTTTTACCTGTCTGAAAGGGATACTCTCAGTTAATACTTACTGGTTCTTCCATCTAAAAGAGTAAAATCAGGTAAGAAACATACAGGTGCTGGTCATAAAATTAGAATATCATGAAAAAGTAGATTGATTTCAGTAATTCCATTGAAAAAGTGAAACTTGTATATTATATTCATACATTACATACAAACTCATATATTTCAAATGTTTATTTCGTTTAATTTTGATGATTACAAATGACAACAAATGAAAATCTCAAATTCATCATATCAGAAAATTAA
>NC_051432.1:1264716-1272346 GCF_001649575.2 Kryptolebias marmoratus
ATTCTAATTTTCTGATATGATGAATTTGAGATTTTCATTTGTTGTCATTTGTAATCATCAAAATGAAACGAAATAAACATTTGAAATATATGAGTTTGTATGTAATGTATGAATATAATATACAAGTTTCACTTTTTAAATGGAATTACTGAAATCAATCTACTTTTTCATGATATTCTAATTTTATGACCAGCACCTGTACAGTATGTGTAGAATGTATTGAATATTATAGGGCGAAAAATGGTTTTATGTTTTGAATAAATAATTTTAAAAGGAAAACAAAATGTTAGTGCTATTTTTGTTAAATCCCAGTTCATGTAAAGAAGAGTGCCACTCTTTTTGTTTGTGATTACCTCTTTTCTCTTGATGGCTTCCCTCAGAAGCTCTACGACGTCTTCACCCTCACAGTCTGTTGCTTTGAAGCCCTTTGTCCAGGTTACCAAAATACCCTGTGAAGTACACAATACTAAATGGAAAGGTTGTCCCAAAAAAGGAAATGAAATAAAATTTAAAATCTGTACAATGTTTTGTTATACCAGAAATAAAGCTAAAATGCAATTTATCTAATTGCTTTTCTGAAAGGAAGATAATTATTGGCAGCATTAGACACTTTTGTATTTGTTTTCAAGTTAATTTGAAGCAAAGCTTTGACATAAGCCTCAAAAGTCACAACTTAACATTGACCAAAAAGAGTTTTAGCAGTGTCTTCAGCTTTTTGTTAATAAAGTAAGTAACTGGGAACCAGCTGCTACAAACATCCTGAACAGAAGTATGTAGGAACATGGAGGATGTTATGTTTATGGAAATAAAAACTATCTACAATGTATTAATAAATAAAAAAAGGATTCATTTGCAAAAATAAAAAGTTGCTCATGCATATAGCTTTTCTGTTATGCAAAAATGGGAGCTCAGAAGAAAATGATTGGGAATCAACAGGTATAGGTTACTCTACATGTACATGTAACAAACTAAAAAACATAACAAAACAAAAAAAAAATGCCAGAAGGAACATCCCTAAAAAGATGTAAGCAAAAACAGATAAATGTTTAATAAAATAAGTTGGGCAGAAATTTAGGCAAATTAAATGTTTACTACACCTGAACCAAATTTGAAAAGGTGTGAAAACATCATAGACTGATCTGTTCAGAAAGTAAATGGTGTAAAACGTACTGCATCCAGGCTGGTTTGATAACAGGGGAAGGAGAAGGTAAATCCCAGTGGAAGTCGAGCACTTTTCATCCCCATGTAGTCCAGGAAGTCAGAAATGCAGTGCACAATGTGGTCAAAAAGCTGAAATGAAACACATTTGTAATAGTTTAATATGATACTTCCTATTTTTATGGTAAGACATTTATATTTGCTTCTTTCCATCTACAGCACACAAAGCTCTATATGCACAAAGTCAGCTTGTAAAATCAAAGAAAACCATCCTTTCATTGTTTTTTTATTTTGGCTAATACAGTGAAAGATGGTAAATTGATAACAGGAATAAATCTGCAAACGAATAGTTTAAGTGTTGAAAAAACCCTAACTCTAGCAAAAAGCCTTTTTTAAAATAAATTATTCTCTTCAAAGCAACAAATAAACAGTATTTACTTCTTCTCCAGTGCCCTGCATCACTTCAATTGGAATGGCATAGATTTTATTATGCATCTCCACTGATCGTCTCTTTCCGCTACGAATCTTAACCAGAAGTACACGGAAGTTTGTTCCTCCAAGGTCCAGAGCAAGAAAGTCTCCATTTTCTGGGGGGGGGGAAAGGGCATTTGTCTAAAAAACCAGCAGAGTTTGAAGAATGAGCCTACTCAATAATACCAATGATAATTTCATAAATGAAAACACACACACACGCACACACATTGTCCCAGGATATTTACGTTTTAAATAAGGCTGGAATTTTTCACTAAGTGTAAATTTAGTGAAGGTTTGACATGTTGTGACAACCAAAATGGTTGTAATTGTTTAAAATATAATGTAGAAAAAAAAGTCTTGAAATCCAATATTATGCCAACATCCCTGTAAGGAACTATAGAATGAACTGAAGTATGATATCCAAATGTGATGAGATAATGAGTTTAATAACACGGAATTGGCTGGTTGGAAATAAGAGACACTAAGTCTACTTCATAAATGACCTTGTGGCAGACTCACTTCAGCTCAGTGGCTAAACTGAGTAAACACATCCAGCCTGGTGAATATGGGTATAAATTTTGATTAGTATTAATTTCAGTCTATATTCTACTTCTTACATCTCTAGTAAAAACAGTGGAGGATGTTAGAGTTATCAAGTGTTTTGTTTTCTTTGGTTTTGTATCTGACAAAAGATTGATAGGAAAGATCATTTGTGTGGCTCAAAACTTTGCTGAATTTGGCGTGCCTGCTTTGTTAAAACATATGCCACCGCTGTCATCATGACTGCGCCTTTACTGCTGAAACTTTCAGACAACAAGGAGCGCACATCAGATTTGAGAAATTATATAGTGATTTTATGAATTTCTTATTTCTTAAAACACTTGAATTGCCACACTTGTTATGTAAAAAAATGTGATGATAAAGCTCAACATTTTGTTACAAAAGTTTAAGTAGATGTGCTTTTCTGTTTCAGGTTAAACCTCACCTAAACACATGTATAGTTCTGGTAATGACATGCACTAAATACCACACTACACAGTTAAGATGCTAAAATATGTTTAGAAAAGTTAGAAAAAACAAACTGTACTAAGGATTTATTTTTCCAGACTGTTTCTGTTACTTTCAGTCACCTGTTCCATCCGGTGTGCTTCGTACAAAAGTCGGCAGCATTTTGACTGTAGCTTCCTTGTGGGTGTCCTTCTTTAGGCCTCTTTCAATTTCCAATCTCATGCGTTTTTTCACTTCTAACAGCTGATTTTTGCTCAGCCTGAATTCTGCCAAAGTCTGCTGGATTTGGCGTGCCTGCTCTGTTAAACGGTATGCCACTGCTGTCACCATGGCGGCGCCTTTGCTGCTGCCACTTTCAGACAGCAGGAAGCGCACGTCGGAGTCTGGAACCAAACGACGAACTGTCTTGTGCAGGCGGCGAGCATATCTGTTCAGTGAAAAGAAGATAATATTCATCAGCAGGATTCATTCCCAAGACTGTTTTTTTTTTATCTTTGTAATATTGTTGGATGTTAACATTGTTTTAATACTCTATTTAAAAAAATAACAGTGTGGTTAAAATGATACTTTCAGCTTAAATCGGAATACCTTCTAAATTGTCATGAGACAAATTAAATTTATGACATCAATCTAATGTAAAAACCAACACAATTATTTTGTTTTTAAATCACAGCTGGAAGCTTACCATTATTTAAAGAACAAATGCCTGAAAATTATGGCAAATTAAGTAACTAATAATCTAAAATTATTATAATTGTCCTGTCTTTAAATCTTTTAAATTTAGAGAACTGCAGTGATTTTAATTTGTGTATTTAATGAAGTCATACAAGACCTAAACCATGAAAGGTAATAACTAGTGTGCTTTGTCTGTAATCCATTAATATCCTGTTTTTAGGATATGTTATCGATACTCATGGATTTGCTTTGATCTTTAGGCTTTTTTTTTAGTTTTGCAGGTTGTTTAGAGAAACATACTGTAACTACCAACATTTAGACAATGCAACAAACTCCTTGAGTCTTAGCACTGGATTAATCCTTGTCAAACTTGTCTGTCCATTGCTGACTTGTGAAATACTCACTGAGGATGCATCTTGTAGAGAGAACCATCAATTCCCACGGTAGTGCGAAGACGAGCAACTCCTTTGTTATCCTTTAGGCGTGAAAGGATGGCTCCCAGAGTTGCCGAAATTAGATTTGCTGAGCGGAAGGAAACAATGGTGCATACATGCTGCACAGCCAGGCAGTCCTCATCTGAAGGCTCCACACCAAGCCTCGTCAAGATCTCCATACATTTCTTCAGACCTTCTTTAGTCCTAAAACGACAGTTGTTTTCTTTCAAAAATGTATCAATAAGAAATCAATGAACTTGCACTTTTTTAGAATTTAAATAGTTTTGTTTTTGTCTTCTTTAAGTCATAATAGAAAGCTTTTGGGTATTAGGGTTGTGCATCTTTAGTCTGGGGTTGATATGATACGTAGCTCGATACACTGCTAAGGATCTGATTCATTAAAGATGCAGCAAAACCGATATGATGTGATATGATTCAGCCCATAACCATGATACAGTTAAACCTTTAGTCACAATAATTTAGCTTAGAATCATGATATGACACAATATTAGTTGATTTAACGAACTGAGACTCAGAAAAATCCTTTTGTTTTGTTGTGCACTGTTATTTATTATTATTGAGACTAATTATTTAGGAAATAAAAAACTGACCACTCACAAACATGTCTGGTTTTAAAATGACAATACACTTTCTTAAAACCTGACTTAAAATTAATACACAAAAATGAGGCCTGGTTCAAAATTAACAAACCTATCAACAGCAGATGTGTTTAACACTCTTTTAGTAATTTAGCAGTTAGCAGCAAAATGTACTTTCTGCATTATAAAAAAAACATAATTTACAATTTTCTTTCTGTAATAATAGTTGAATCAGGGTGGAGCACACTTTCAGTTTGTTCCTGTTTACATCAGCGCCACTGCCGTTGTCCTCCTGAACTCTAGGTAACGGTAATGAAAAAAACAATACTTCTAAACAGCAGAAAATGTAGCCAGAAAAAGAACTTCCTGCTGAAAAACGTGATGAAAGGGAATCCATTTTGCATATACAACCGTAACTACACTTTTAAACTTTTCTAGTATTTTTTATAGTGGATGCCTGTAGACATGAAACTGCTTACAGACTTCATTTAATTATTAAACTGATTGGATTTTACTGGTTCAATGATATAAAAATTGATGCCTCTAGATTTATTCCCATTTATTCCATTGGTTGATGGCAGCTCTACTGACGTAGTTACACGTGCACTTTTATGAATCGGTACCGATGCACGTTTGTGAATTGGTACAAATCAGATGATCTTCACATCATTTGACCACTTATGTCTTTATCTTACTATCTTACCATTATGTCTTTAAAGATGAAATAACTTCAGTTTGGTACCTGTAATATCTTTTCACAAACATGTCTTTGAAGAAGCAATATTACTCTTCCATATTACAATATGAGCCTTTCTGTGAACTTACTTTTCAATGGCAGAGACATGTTTAGTCTCAATCTTTCCTTTGGTCAGGAGCTCGGGGGTTATTCGTCCCTCGAATAGCAGCCCCTCTTTGGCCATTTTGACCAGAATGAGTCGAACAAGTTCTCCCATGTACATCCCACTGGCCATCTTTTCAAACCTTATCAGAGAAACAGTGACACATTCAGACAAGCTGTAGAGTTGTTCAATCATTTTAAATGAGAAACTTCATGCTTCTATATACTGTAATGGTGTTTGTACATTAATTGTATCAAAAATAATTTAAAGGAGCATTTAATTCCACTTTATAACACTGTACTATCAGTTATGTTAGTGGGCATTCAGACAAATAGTTTCTGGCTGTGGCTTAGTTACATAATTCAAATCATGTTTTCGATGTATCAGTTCTAATATGCACTGCTGCTGACATCAGATATAATCCTAAGCAAATTGAAAATGATTAATACATGAAAGGCTAATGTTATTTTTCACAAAACCTGTTGGAATAAAGGAAAAAACATATCTTACAGTTGCTTCCCTGGGTTGAGAGAACCTCTGTCAATCTCACGGTCAAACTCTGTGCGAATGTCCTCTAAGGAGCCATCGTCCCCAAAGGCACCCCACTCAGTGTTAATGCACATCCGGCCTTCATCCCCTTCCACCAAGTCAATGTGACGCAGTTCCTCCATGTAGCAGGCATTTGTTCCAGTTCCTAAAATGAAGCACAGCTGCAATGATTTGTGTGATAGTAGATAAACTGCAGCTCTCTGTTCATAACATCAGGGTAAGATGGATATCTGTTAAACAAAGAGTTGGTTGGTGATTTGATCCCCAGTTTCTCTACATATCATCCTTGCCTTAAGCAAGTCACTGAACCACATGTTCTCTCAAATACATTCAGGTATGTGTGATAGGATAAGTCAAGAAGTGCTGATTGTGTTTGAATGGGTAAATTTGAGTTGAGTGGTCAGTAAATCTAGAGAAGCTCAGTGGTGTTCAGTTCCAGTCCTCTGAGGCCACTGTTCTTAATGTTTTTGATGTTCCTATGCTTCTGCACACCTGATGTAAATGAAAGTTTATCATATTTTTTTCAAAACTTGGTGACATGCTGAGGAGGTAATGTCCACCATTTGAATCTGGTGTGTTGAAGCAGGGAAACATTTAAAATATGCAGGATTGTGGCCCCCAAGCACAGAAACTGAACCTCACTGCTCTGTATAGATACCATTTAGATAGTATTTTCTAAAACCTACAGTCATGGAGACAAAGTATGCCTTTCATTTACACAGTTTTACAAACTCAAATATACAAATAATATTTAAAAAATCATCTGGTTCTTATGAGAGTTTTAAAATTATGTGAATACAACCTCAAGGGAACCTATGAAAATTACAATGTGACATAATTAATAAATAGTAAATGGCTTGCACTTATATAGCGCTTTATCTAGTCCAAGGACCCCAAAGCGCTTTACACTACAATCATTCACCCTTTCATCCACACATTCATGGTAAGCTACATTGTAGCCACAGCTGCCCTGGGGCGGGCTGACAGAAGTGAGGCTGCCATCACACCGGCGCCACCGAGCCCTCTGACCACCACCAGTAGGCAAGGCGGGTGAAGTGTCTTGCCCAAGGACACAGCGGCTGAGACAGCTGGAGCGGGGGCTCGAACCAGCAACCCTCCGATTACAGGACAAACCCCTACCTCCTGAGCCACTGCCGCTTTAAACTAATTTAAAAGAAGGAGCAGTTTTTCACAAACTGAGTCCACTTTAATAGGAAAGTAGCAGTCAGGTGCTGCAAATCAAATTTACTTAATTAACTGGTTATTGGCAACTGTAAAGACCATGATGAAAGGAAAGATGTTGGTCATTTGCTGCTTTGGAGCTTCAGGTGTATGTTACCCGGGCCGGCCCAAGATTGCAAGGGGCCATAAACAGAATTTTGTTTAAATTTAGGGAAGACCTTCACTAACTCACCACCACAACACTTCTAACAATTTTGAGATTGTCAATTGCTTTATTGTCACATTCCATCAAACACACAAAAGGCAATAATGTGTGTGGCTATGACTGCGTGTGCATTTATCTCTCATGTAGCAAAATACACTCCTGATCAAAATCTTAAGACCAGTCAAAAAATTGCAAGAATTTGCATTTTGCACTATTGGATCTTAAGAAGGTTCTAAGTAGAGCTTCACAATGTTAAAGGAAAAAATCAGTGCAAGAGACAAGAACTTTTGAGCAGGAAATTTTCTGCAAACTGCATTTACACTCAAACATGATTTTTTCAGCTGATCAAAAGTTTAAGACCATGGTCTTTAAAAGCCAAAAGCTGTGCAAAAATCTGGATTCCATGTCATTTTCTGTCAAGTCTTTACACTGTCAAGACCTCCTGATGGCAAAAGCAAAAAAGCTCACTGACTTTGAACGTGGTAGGATTGTTGAGCTGCATAAGCA
>NC_051432.1:1272750-1283276 GCF_001649575.2 Kryptolebias marmoratus
CTACACGGTACAGTGGCGGGGGCGCCATCATGATTTGGGGTGCGTTTTCCTTTAATGGAACAATGGAGCTTCAGGTTGTGCAGGGGCGTCAAACAACACTTGGAGTAACGTTCCCACTAGCCTCCTGGAAACACTGGCATCAAGCATGCCTAAACGATTGTTTGAAGTCATCAACAAGAATGGTGGAGCTACTCATTACAGAGTCCTTTTTTTTGACACTTTGATTTCTGTTTTGGGGAGTTTTGGGTTTTTTTTGAGCTATGCTCTTAAACTTTTGATCAGCTGAAAGAAATCATGTTTGAGTGTAAATGCAGTTTGCAGAAAATTCCCTGCTCAAAAGTTCTTGTCTCTTGCACTGATTTTTTCCTTCAACATTGTGAAGCTCTACTTAGAACCTTCTTAAGATCCAATAGTACAAAATGCAAATTCTTGCAATTTTTTGACTGGTCTTAAGATTTTGATCAGGAGTGTATCTCCAAAACCACTGGACAGACTTTAATGAAAAGTAATTATTGCTCGTGCATCTATGGCTGATTAACTTTTGAAGACAACTTGATTCTAAAAGGAAATGACATCTAATCAACCTTTGCAAACACAAAATGTCCACAACTCAGTCAATTTGACAAAAGTTGAGCTCATACTTTAGTGCTTTGGTATTTACTATTGTCTTCAACTTTGACTAGTTGTGGCAAATATGTCATGAACCAATAGATTAATTTTCACTGAATGCACATCTACAACTGATTAACATTTAGAGTCAACCTGATTCAAGATGGCTGACACAGCTAATGGAACTTAGCAAACAAAAAAATGCCAGTAACTCAGTCTGTTTTATGGATGGTGGTGGGTGATATTTATTCCCTTAAGGTACGCTATGGCTTGATTTGTTTGTGGATTTATCACAAGTAATATAAGTACTGCACCACTGTATTGTATGCAATCAGTTCTATAAATTGACTGTTTGACAGAATATATTTTCCTCAATTATCCCTAAAAGAAGAGAGCAATAATAACAGATAAAGCAGTTAAATTAATAATTAATCTAAAAAAGATTAATACAATACAATGTTAAAAAATAAACAGGCTGCCAACACCTTTCAAATTTCCAAAGCTTATTGTTTTTTGCTTTTTTCTTTTTTAGAGTGGTACAAAATTTCAGTCCAGATTAGAAAACCCTAGCAATCCATATAAAACCTGAAATAATGAACGAGCAGTGTGCTGCTCACTTAAGACAAGGCAGCAGTACAAAACCGGAGACAAAATAAACAATTAAGTAATAAAAAGAAAAAACTTACTTTTGAACACTTTTGTTCACAGTATCATTCTGTCTCAGTTCAAGTCAGACCTATTAGTTCATCAGATAACTGATATGTGAAAGTCTGACCTAAAGTGGATAAAATTAATAAGTCTATATTTATTGATTTCCCTCCATTTACACAATGTATCACACTGACAAAGAAAAACAGATTGTGTAAAAGTGTCCCTGTGTGAAGAAAGATAACCAGTGTGAATAACTTAGGGGGGGGAGTTTTTTTTTCAGCCCAATAGAACCAAGTTTACAGCTGCAGGAACCTCAGAAAACTGTCATCTGTTTCTGAAAAACCTACAGTGTGCATGAAATTTGATCCAACTCATAGACACGCAGCAGACATATATAAATTAGCACTTATTTATCACTCTGTGTCATTCTGATTACAACTTATGCATATTAAACCATGTATCAACTTGTTTTATGTGAATATTAAAATGCTCTTGGGCACCCCCTGCCGACCTGGAGAACTTTTTTTTTAACATGTGGAACATTTACCAATCTTTCCAGGAGTTGACACCCTGGCAAATTTACCTCAGTCAGAGACGTATTGTAAAACCTAAGAGCTCCATCTTAGACAGTCCAGGCTGGGTTTAGCATATACATTGTTAAGTTTTATTTACAATTGTTTTTTCATTACCCTTTATTTAACCAGGCAAGTCCCATTGAAATCACAGATCTCTTTTTCAAGGGAAGCCTGGGCCTTAAAACACCCTAACATACATGTTTTTAAACTGTGTGAGGACACCGGAGTGCCCAGGTCCAAGCCAGGGTTTCAACCCAAGACCTTCTTGCTGTGAGGCAACAGTGCTAACCACTAAGCCATTGTGCTGGCCAAAGAAATTAGAAAGAGACTTAACTATTGCAGGTTCTTTGGAAAGGTTGCCAGGAGCAAACATCTTCTCTCTAAAATGAAACTTGGCAGCACAGCTTACATTCACAAAGTTGTAGATGTTAGATGTGCTGCCAAGGATGTAATTATTGTGTAAGCCTGAGAAAGAAGCAGGTTGCAGCCTTTCAAAGGCCATAAAACACAGTATCAGGAGTGTTTTGTTCAGTTTGTTGTAAGGACACATAGGTTGACATGTAAAGTACATTTTTTTGATCAATGAAATCAACTCTTCAGTTTCACCTATAATGATTCCCACTTCACAACGCTGATCATCAAATCCACATGTCATCATAGTGCCGACGGTATCATTCACGACTGCCATGATATCTGCTTCGTAGTCCTGGAAAAAAAATAAATTGCATAACTAAACATTAAAAAAAGACATTTGTCGCAGGGTGGAGAGTTTGGATTTTTAAAAAATATTATATTTGTAAATGAACCTCTGAAAAAAATAATGAAATCTCACCCCACGCTTCTTAATCGCCTTGTTCAGGAGTTTCACAACATCCATGCCCTCTACACCACTGGCTTTAAACTTCTTTGTCCATGTCACTAAGACAGCCTGAAAAAAGAAAGAAACAAAAACAAAACTCTTTTCAGCCTTCCTCTTATGCTTTATTGCTAATTATGCTTTCAAGGTTAGCACACTCAATGTTATCCTTAAAGCCTGATCGTATTATCATTAATGTTTAAGGTGTTTACCTCATCCAGTTTGTTTTGGACACAGGGGAATGAAAACGTAAAACCCACAGGGATCCTTTTATCCTTAATTTTCTGTTTATCCATAAAATCACCGAGGCAATCAGCAACATGGTCAAAGAGCTGGAGACAAGCAAAAGACATTTACGTTGTAGAATATTGAAGAAATTCAACACAAGTGACCACAGTTTCATCAATGCCAATTTTAGGTTTATGCACTATTTCTGTTGGGCCATTATTTTTGTAATGTAAACTTCTTGTAACTAATTCAAAAATTTAAACGCTAAATAAGTAAATGATTTTCGCAGACAATGGTATATTTATGTTCATTATCTCAGGCTTTTTGAGCTCAAGAGAAATTGCAAGTTTTCGAAATACATTTTAAACCAACAAAAGCATTTTCTAAGAAAGAAAATATTTTACAAATATTTACATTTTATGGTTAAATTATGCACTTTTTGGAGAAACATGTTCCTGCATCACATTGGATTTCTCTCCATATGTCATTTTAACGTTCAATGAACTAATTTTGTTATGTTCCAAGTCACACTCTGAGCTGACCCCACTGCCCCAGACAGCCGCTTGTGTTTTGGTGATTGTGTTACAATCTGAGTGCCAGCTGTTCTTTACAAGTTCATTGTAGGTCAGGGCTGGTTTTAAAGCCGTTTCTTATTACCCCCTGCTTTACTGATGAGATCATTTTACAAGAACAGACCTTTAATCTCGCTGTTAAAACAAATTATTTTAAGAGTAGACACTAATAGCAGAACTTTTACGCAACTGTTAGACGTAGCTTGTGCAGTGTTTGCTAAAAAAGAATTTTTAGACTTTTTTAAGAACATTTTAGTTTTGTCATATTGTGGAAAATCTAGACAATTTTAGAAATATCCTCCTCTTAAACCTTAAATGTTATAAAGAAATTTTAAGAAGTGTATAAACTTACACTTGAAATGATTTAATTGTGTTTACCTGTGTCCCGCTCCCGTGGATGATGTCATCAGGAGTGTCATAAGTGTGGCTCTCCATCTGAACTGGTTGCTTCTTGTCTTGTGTCACTTTGACACGCAAGATCCGAAAGTTTGAACCCCCAAGATCCAGAGCAATGAAATCTCCTTTTTCTGTGAAATTAAGAGTGGACAGAAACGTTGTTAATTTTAATATGAGAATGTTTTTATATTGGTCTTTTTAGGCGAAAGGGCGATGATGTTTTTGCCCTTGTCTGTGTGTGTTTTGTCTGTCATGTTAACAAAATATCTCATGAACCATTGGGCAGATTTTAATGAAACTCTCTAAGTAATCATTGAATGTAGATCTATAATTAGTTAACTTTTTGAATCAATCCTTTTCAAAATTTACAACAAAGCTAAATGACCTTATGAAACACAAACCTGGCTTTACACTGACAATTTTACTGACATTGAGCTACGTTTTGGTGTGGTAGTAGTTTAGAGTGATTCCCAACACTTAGCTGATCGGATAATATCTATTTTTAAAGCTTTACCTTTACTTATTGGAGTCAGCTCTGTATCAGAAAAATATCTCACATACCACTAGACGGATAAATATAGTAAATTACTTAATTACTTATCTTGCTGTGTATTGTTTTGTTTTGTGTGTGTGTGTGTTTTTTTTATAATTTAGACACCTTAAAATGGAATTTAAAATGTTTTTGTTGTGATTCATTCTCAAGTTTTTACTTATTTTCATTTATTAGGTGGGACAGGTCACCACCCTCTTTCATCAGTAGATTCATCATATCCCCCTGTTGGCAGAGATCAGAACTGCATGCAGCTCCAATAGAGTGTCACTGGACCCTGTGGACACATTCTGCTGTTTTTAGCTTATTAACACGACCACTACTAATCACCTAATGTGATCTTATTTAATGCAGGAATAGCAGTAAAAATCCATTTGTGAGACTAAAATTAAAAGTTAAGCAGCTTGGAACACACAGATATGACCTGAACAACAAAAACTAAAGACAGAGGGGAGATATGTAACAGGACATTTTCTCGAACATGGTAGGATTATTTTCTGTCTATCTACACTTAGAGCCCATAGGTGGATGCCATGAATGTCAGTGCTGAGTTTTGGTTCTTTGTTTTAGTTTAGTCTATTGGCTTTCTGTTTCCTTTGTCACCATTCACCTCCCCAGTAATTTTCCGGTCACGTCTGCCATGCCCATCTCACCTGTCTCTCGTCATGTCCCCAGCTGCAACCCATTATCATCTCTCCCTCTGTCTTTAAAAGCCGGTCTATGTTCTTCATTCTTCACTGGGTCATTCCTTTTGTTCATGTTTGTTGTTACCAAGCTCTTTGCCTTGCCTTGTCTTTTTGGAATTTGTTATTGTTTGTCTTTTGCTGCCACACCAGCCTTTTGTTTTGTTTATTTTTTGCCTTAATAAATTACTTTCTGTTTAAATGATGAGTCTGCACTCTGGGTTCGCCTCCGTCTCCCCTGCTACTGACAGTGGATCTTATCTAACTAATGTAATATTTGAGGCTTCAAAGCAAAAGGGGTGAATATATACGCACACACTACTTTTTCTTTTATTTTTTGGAATTATTTAACAGTAGTTTTTCCCCCCATTTCACTTAGTTAATCTGGAGTATTTTTGTCGAAATATTATTTATAATCAAATTACAAATTAAATTCAGAAATCTATGCACCTGTCTGTCTGTTTTATTTTCACACTTACAATTAAAAATACTCCAGTTTCTGCGGGGGAGGCGTCTTTCTCTCTGATTGAGCTATTAGACTGTTTTCACAAGATACAACCTCTTCCCGCAGGAGGGAGAGAAGAGGCGACAACACAAGAAAAACCAACAAAATAAGTATTAAACAGTATTTACCCTTTTTTGTCAAAATTGTAACAGAAATTGGAAAATGTGGGTGGTTAGTGATTCATCAAACAAAAACAATGTCTGCCCCACTAATATTTCTGCTCAGGAGCCTCACTGAGGGTAAGCCTTTCAGCTTGCCTTTACAATGATAGTGGCTTAAACTGTTCATCTGAAATATAGTCCTCCTAAATCAATTTAAGACAAACAATGCAGTGTTTTATCTTTTTGTGACATTGTGTAAAAATTGAAAAAAAAAAAATCTGAATCTGAGGCTTGAAAGACACAATAATTTTTTTTTTTTGTCATCAGGAGAATTTCCAAATATATTTTTATTAGATATGGGATCAAAAGAGGCATTCTAAAATAATCTGTTTTGAAAATTTAAATCAGGTCATGGACATTTTTATATAATACTAAAAGAAGAAGAAAAAAAAAATCTACCCAGAATATTTACTTGTGTATAAGAACTTCAGTAAGATAATAAGTCAACAAAAAATATTGATTTACAAATATCACTTTTTCCCCATCAAGCAAAAGTAAATGGTTAAGAATCTTTATTACCAATAGTAAGAGCAACTCACTGACATTAATATTCGTTGTAGCTCACCCAGTCACAAGTGGACCTCATGTGTCAACCTGTTCATTATCACTGCAGACAAACTCAGAGTTCATCCACAATGTTATCTTACCTCACCTTGAACTGATCTGTCACTCCTCACCCACATTTCACCACTGTATCTCCATCCTTGTACATGTTCTGGACTACCTGTCAGGTGTTCTCCACAACACCCGACTTCCTCACACAGCATCGCAGTTCCTCTCTTGCCACCCTATCATCTGCTTTTTCTAGCTCCATGAAAACACAGTGCGATTTCTGACATTCTTTACAGTTCTCCATCAACACTCTCGAAGCAAACATCACATTTGTAGGGCTCTTTCTCAGCATAAAAGCATACTGCTACTCACTAATCAACTCACTTCTTAAACTGACTTCAACTTCTCTTTTACATTTTCATGTTATGGCTCTCAACTTTGTCTCTCCGTAGTTCATATAGCTCTGCACATCCCCCTTGTTTGTGAAAATTGGTACCAGTACACTTCTTCTTTATTCCTCAGGTATCTTCTCATGCTCTAGCACAGAGGATCAAGAGTAGAAAGGTGGTTGTTCCAGATGACATAACTGTGATAGTATGGAGATATCAAGAAAGAAGGGCAGTAAACTTTTCAAATAGATTGTTTAATAAAATGCTGTAGAAGTGGTGTCCAATCCTGCATGTTTTTTGTTGTTTCTCTGCTTCAGTACATCTGATTTGAATGAATGGGGGATTACCAGGCCTCTGCAGAACTTGAAGACATGTAGAAGGGCTAAGTCAACAATTAAATCAGGTGTGCTGGAGTAAGGAAAACAACAAAAACATGCATGATAGTGACCCTCGAGGACCAGGATTGGACACCACTTCTTAATCACTCTAACCTGCTGTACATCCTTTCCAGCTTGATCTCTCTGCTTAGCCCAGTGGTGTCCATTCCTGTTCCTGCAGGGCCACTATCCTGCATGTTTTAGGTGTTTCTCTGCTCTGACACACCTGATTTGAATGACTGAGTGATTAACAGGTTTCTGCAGAACTTGAAGACCTGCTGAAGAGCAGAGAAACACCTAAAACATTCAGGATAGTGGCCCTCCAGGACCAGGACTGGACACCACTGGCTTAGTCAATCCATACAAGCCCTTTTCTCCTTCCTTAGAGTACAGTCTCACATACAGTGCAACTTACTACAAGTAATTTTCTTTTTTTTGCTTCCTCGCTCTTTGGTGAACACCTAGCTTTCCAGTGCTTCTGTTTGCATTCTTCACCTCCCTAATATCCCACTTTTTCCTATCTAACCTCTTACTCTGAATATTTTTGCGCTTCCTCAATCATCCACCAGTTCCTATTGTCTTATTTCCTCTGACCAGAGGATTCATGAAACACATAGCAGTATCCCATACCATTTCTGCTGTACTTTCCCAGCCATCTGGTTACTCTTCCTGACCACCCAGATCCTGTCTGAACTCCTCTCTGAACTCTTTGCGACATTCTTCATTCTTCACCTTCCACCATTTAACCCTTGCTTTTAATTGCTTCCTCTGCTTGATTACAAGAGTCATCCCACAGACCACCATCTGATGCTGCCTAGCTTCATTCTTTCCTGTCACCATCTTACAGTCTCTTATCTCTTTCAGGTTGCTCATGTTGTATAGGATATAGTCCACTTACACTATATGCACCATCCCCGAGTCGTATAGGTCACCCTTTGTTCTCCCTCTTTTTGAAGGATGTGTTCATCAGTCATTTCCATTTGTTGGCAAAATCCACTACCATCTGTCCTTCCACATTTCTGTCCCTAACACCTCCACCAACACCTCCTCATCACCTTTGATTCCTTCACCTACGTGTTAATGAAGGTCTGTTCCAATTACCACTCTCTCCCCCATAGGAACAGTCACTACCACTTCATCTAACTTTGTGTTAGTTAGGTTGCATATTTAGGCTTACCAAATGTTTTGAACATAACTTTCCAATAAATGCAACTCAGATTAATCTGAAATGTTTGTCTTGAAAATCATATAGTTCAGGTGACTGTGATTCAGAAACATCACTAGAATTTCTGATACAGATGTATTGATGTTGAGACCAATATAGGGTATCCGTCCAATTCCATTTACTTGTACTTGTAATCATAAAAGTGCCCTGATGCTGTTTTATGGCAGAGTGACATTCACCTATCAGTTGAGCAATCAGGTGGTGGAAAAGGAGTAATATCAGCCTTGTGTAGGTAGTTTTTTTTTTTTTTTGAGTAGGCTGTCCTGATCCATACTTCTTACCAATTGGTGGTGTTGAAGCACCATAAGGTCATTTGCTAACCACCAATGAACACCACCAGAAGAAGAAGCTCTACGGAGATAATTCAAAAGGCACCTTCACAAAACACTTCAAGCCAGGATGTAGAGGCCTTCTGGCTGCCTTTATGATTTCTGAATGGATCGAGGCAGATGTGCCTTTGTGCCATGAAGTGAGGTAGTAACAGAGCCAAAACAGTTGACATGTGAAAACACAAGCCAGCTTTGCAGCTCAATATTGTGATCCTGTGACCACCCAGTAGCAGGATTAAACAACAACAAACAGATTTATTACAGAAGGAAGATCAATGATGATGCACAGCAACTTAGCATTTAGTTAAAAAAAATAGTTGCCTACAAAGAGAATAGCTAAACTGAATTATTTTGCCATATTTAGAAAATGATATGAGGCAGACGTCCATCATATATTTAATGCGTTGCACTTGACGTCCACGCAGCTGAGTTCTGCTCCACACCTCTTTTGGTTCTGCGATGCTCACTTCATCTCTGAAATCTCACGTCTGTGTGCAACGTGGCTAGCTCCATCTGTTATTTGTAAACCATCAAAGTCAGCATGAAGACAAACTGGTCTATGAGGCCATAATACAGAACTGTTTTGTGAACGTGCCTAAAGTGAACAATGGTGACAAGAGTTATGCGGACTTCAAATTATGTTTAGCAAAGTTGTATAGAGGACGGACAAAATCTAGAGTTTCAACACAAGCAGTTTGAAAGAAACGTCTAAAAGAAAAAACTAACATGATACTGAGTTCATCGTTTGCTAATAACAGCAGGAAACAGTTAGTCTCTCATTGAGCTGAAAAGGATCATGGGAATACATGGATCTGAGCCCAAGTTTCCTTTCTGCTGCCCTAGTTCCGTTTGAGGAATTAACATGAAAAGGAAGCTCTTTTGATTTTTAAACACATTTTCACCACAATTCTAAGATTTATTAGTACTTGTAATAGTACTCAGTATCAGCAAGCACTCAAATGTAAGTACTTGTCCTCAGTTTTTACAAATGTGGTATTGGTGCATCTCTATTTCCTGATGTTCTGTTTGTAAATCAGCTGACAGCGGATTGTGTGTTTTGGTTTATTGTTTATGTGCATGTGAAGTGGGTAACTGAAATCATATTACATAAGATGCATTTTACTGGCAGTGTGAACATTTTATTCCTAAAGGTGTTCACTTGTAATTGCATAAACTGTGATGCATGTTAGTGTCAGGACTGAACAGGGCCAAAGACAGAATAGTGCAGGATATGGTATCCTGATAAGCGCTATTCAACATGACACCCTCCCTTCCAACAAAGGTTATACATTTAATACTAAGACTGTTTGCTGCATTGAGTTATATATCTCCTGACCTGACTGGAATGACATGTGGCCAGGCTTGACATATAAGAGTTACTGAGACAGTTCAGAGTATGTGTCCATATTAAAGCCCCCTTCTATAGGGCGTACTACAAAGCAAGCTCAACATATCTGAACTTTCTGTCTGCCACCTGGCATGAAAAAACCTAAGACTCCATTCAAAGATACAGTGGTTCTGATCTTACTTTAAGTCAGAATTTCCTCTTTAGTCATATGAAACGAAGCAATTCTTGCAACATTTGATGCTTTTTCGGCTCCAAAAGCATAAATCAAAGTTACAGGAAAAACAAACTATGCTTGCCCTGACAATTTATTTAAAAGAACAGCAGGTTGCAAAAGTGGAAA
This sequence comes from Kryptolebias marmoratus, assembly GCF_001649575.2. NCBI lineage: Eukaryota > Metazoa > Chordata > Actinopteri > Cyprinodontiformes > Rivulidae > Kryptolebias > Kryptolebias marmoratus. The sequence continues at coordinate 1,283,097 of NC_051432.1, forward strand.
GTAGAATATAGGAAAAGAATAAAGGAAAAATACAGTTGGTACAATTTCAAAAAAGGTTAAAAAACAAAAACAACTGGACTTCTATTCTGTAGTTGAAGACGTTTTGCTTCTCATCCGAGGAGCTTTCTCAATTCAGAAATAGAGAGTGTGGAGTTGAGCTTTTAAAGCTGAGATGTGATG
>NC_051432.1:1283743-1295376 GCF_001649575.2 Kryptolebias marmoratus
AGTCTTGTTGGGTTTGAAATGTACTGGGATGTTGTGTTTGGAGAAAATCCTTCTGAGTTTCTCAGATACTCCAGCAATGTAAGGAATGACAATGTTCTTTCCTCTGTTCCTCTCCTTGTTCTGTTCCCTGGTGTGTTTAGTGGATTTCCTAGCTGACTTGACAAAAGCGCAATTGGGATACCCACATGTTTGGAGAGCTTTTTTGATGTGTTTCTGTTCCTTTTCCTTCCCTTCTGTCTTCGTGGGGACGTGAAAAACTCAGACTACTGCATCTGGCACCAGCAACCACCTTACACTCAAAGCCAGTTTCTTCCCCATTCTGATGCCCTGGATTAAACTTTGTCAAGTCGTCTTTACCACATCTATATGCCTAAAGGCAATGAGTTGTTGTCATGTGACTGGCTGATTATGTGATAAGTGGTCAAAGGGAACCCAAAATGCAAACTCAGAGGCTGAAGAAACTTGAATAAAACTAAAATTTTAATAAGGAAACAAAAGGGCTGCCAAAGCAGCACAGAACTAAATGCAGGGGCATAACAAAACTAAAGGCTAATAATAATAAGAACCAGGAAACCATGAAGCAAACCTGGAACAACCGTAGGATCTGACATAGAGTGAAGATGCGCTGAGAGTATTTATGCTAGGAGGGATTGCGGAGTGGGAACAGGTGTGAAGAACAAGTAGATGCAGAGTATGTGTGAATGCTGAACTGAAAGCCAGAATGGCTGAGGAGAAACTATGGCCAAGGACAAAGAGGAAACTAAGTAACAAGCAGTTGAACAGGGGTACCGAGTAAAGTGAGTGTATTTTATGCTTTTAGTCAAGGGGGATGATTTAACTTGAAATTAAATTTTATAAGAAATACATTTATTAGATCAAATGATTAAATAAAAATATATCTATGAATAAACATTGTTTGTGGCTAAATTTGATGATGATTAAAATACCAACAATTTATCAACATCTACATGCAGTGCACTGACTGCCTTTTAAGAAGACAATAATTTAGTGTTATTTGACAATTTGATGTTTATTTAAAATGATACAGCACTAAGAATAACTATGGCAATATTTTAATGTTGTTATACTCAGACTTTTCTATGTTGAATGTCATTAAGACAAGAATGTGTGAAAGGATGGAGCTTTGTACTGAGAAGTCAGCCTCTGTTACCATGGTGATCTAGCTGGGCTTAGTCCGTTATACTTCCTTCGTTATACTGAAGACTTTGACCTTCAGCTTAAAATTGCTGGATAATCTGTTAACTTTGCTTCATAGTACAACCCTCTGGTCTAAACAGCTGTGATTATTTTTATTCAGAAACATGTTTTCTGTATTTAAGTGCAGTAATCTCATATTTCTATATAGATCCCATGACTCCTACTGCCATAAACTTAGCCTGAAGAAGACTTATGAGTGAGAGTAAAATTCATTATTCAAAAATTCCTGCGACCACGCAGCATTATTGTTAATTTATAGCATTAGAAACATCTTTTTTAGCATTACTCGTTTGCCTTCAGTGACCAACTTAATTTTGTATATCAACATATATATATGTGTGTGTTTTATTAGTGTATTTTCAGAACTAGTAGGTTTGACCTGATGATAAAGATAGAGTAAAACCAAACCATTTATCCTACCCTAGTTTGCTGTATAAGCTTGTGAATGTTGTTGTGCTTAACCTTATAATAAATAGGTGATTTTAAACATAAAACAAATCCCTTAAATTGACATCACATTTAAATCTTTTTTTTCCCTAATTTTCAGGTAAAAACTACATCATACAACATTTTAGTAGTTTACCATTTTTCAAGGAGCTCACAAAATTGTAAACATGTGTAGATGATGAGAAACATTTGATTTTAATAGGTTAATACAAAAACAGAGCTGATTAATTAAATTTAATTAATTTAAACTTCTAATAATAATTTACATCATTCCAGCTTGTAGGTAAAAAGTAACTTTAGCTTTACTGCAGACCACAGAATAGAAGTTAAAGCCTAATTCTATCTACAGGACTTTTAATGATCTAAAGAAAAAACATGCAAAAGAAATCATAGCTAGGTATGAACAAATCTGAACACCTATGATTCTCATTTAAGCTGTCACTGTTTATCTGGCTTTTAAATGTTTTTTTTTTTTAACTTTCTTTATGGCTTCAACTTTGCCCTTTGCTTGGTCTCTCAGTCCCCTCGTGTTGTTGTTGAAACCTGAGGCTATTTATAATGTGTGGAAGGCAGGCGTCAGCCTGTATAGCTTTGCCCAACTGCACATGCCACATTTAAGCTTTAGTCTGTTAAACACTGCATGTTTAAAAGATAGTTTACTTATAAGGGATTGTTTGATTTCTCAGAGGTTTGTTGGCATTGAAGAAATCTGTCAGCTTTATCAAGAAGCATCTACATTTGATACAGAAAGATATTTTAATAGAGAAAATTTTAAGGCCACTAACTAACCTTTTTTTGTTCTTGTTTTACTAAAAATTATAACAGTTGTGTTTCACAGGCAGTGAAGCTGTTCACACGTTGACCTCAGAACTAAAACAGTAGTGATTTAGTGAGTCCAAATCCAGAGCACAAAGAGGCTTATGTCACAGGACCAGCGTGACTATTTTAACACATCAGCATTTTATATAAACTGGAAGAGGAAACATCATACTGTACTTGAACACATTTTCAGTAAAGATAGACTGTTTGTATCACAGGAATAACATAACTTTTGCCAAGCAGTAAAATAATGAAGCTTCAACAAGGTATAATTGTGTGAATGAAACTTTTTGAAAGATATTCCTCCTTTATTCTGTTTGTCCTTTCCAGAAAATACCACTATTTATCTATTTTAACTATTAATTATTACTAGTAATTAAACAATGTATTTAATTAGATTACAGTGGCTGTGTGGGGTTTGGGATTTCTGCTGGATGTTAGACTGAATTCATGGTTCATGGTCCACTCAACTCTATGCTCAACTACAAAACTTGTGTGACATAAATTTTGTCATTTTTACCTGTCATTGGAAGAGCAACACAAATATTTGTGACTGCACAGTTTGAGTACACCAACTGCAACAATATAACTCCCATTAAAAAAAGTGGTGCCAAACACATAACAAAAAGAAGACCACAAATTAAACCAAAAGTGGAAGAAGAAAAACACAAAAGGATGCTTGTTTTGAGGAAATGTTGAAAGAGGAAATTAGCTGTGATTCTCAGATGGGTAAGTTTTCAATTGGGGGCTTTGAAGAGTAAGAAATCACTCAATTTATTCTTCTAGTCTTTTGAAGAGAAAGTTTACTAATTTATGCATTTTGATTACCTCTTAGGCTATATAGTAAAAACTGTCAACCCCCGAGTTGAACTTTGTGTTGCGGCTGGTCAAATTAAAGCACATCTGTAAGTTCCCAAAGGTTTGCGGCTGTGGACCTTATTAACATCAAATAAACATATTCCCCAACTGCTGCAGTGTGTGTTTGTTTGTGAGTCTCATTTATTCACACTCTACCTGATCCATCAGGGATGGACCTGACAAAGGTGGGCAGCATCTTGACGGCAGCAGTGGGGTTTGTGTCACGGCCAAGTCCATTCTCCATTTCCCTGCGGAAGCGGTTCTTGATGTCCTTTAGTGTGTCATCAGAGAAACGCATGGAGTACAGGTACTTATCAATCTGCAGAACAGATATGCACAAAGAAGGGGTGTGAAGAACGTGAAAATCATACCAAGCTAACAAGAAAAGAAATCGGCATTGACAGACCTTTACCAGTTGTTTAGATAAAAACACTCATTTATCTCTTACTTGCCTACAAAAGAGTTTATTTTAAGTATTTTCCTGCAGTTACAGTGTCTCTAAGTCTGAGTGAATTGTCTCCCTTCTTTTATTAGGCCTGAGCAGCAACAGCGCTGCAAAGGTCTATTTTAATCGTAATGTTTATTATTATTTATTTTGGTATGGTAGGGACATACAGGTAGTGCTGCCATTAATTAAAGCAAACATGGTGGCAAATAAGACAGAAGCAAACAGTTGATTGTGTGTTCCTCTTATTGTAAAAAAGTGGCTGAACAAGGACTTCTAAAATCGCAACAAATGTTTCTATGTAGCCAGATACAGAATTTTGTTAAAATTTGCAGCAATTAAATAAATAACATTTACCATAAAGATACTTTTAGGATAGTTTTAGAATCATTTTTTATTATGTTTAGTTATAAAAAACCTGGGAAATTATAGTTTTAACTCAGGAACAACATAAAAGTGAAATTTTGATACCAAGTGTGATCACTCAGTGCAGGGCAAGCCATGATGAACACCACAATTTAGAAGTCTGTTCTGTGCCAAGTGACAGTAATTGTAAAGTTTGCTTTACAATGAGTCATTGTTCTCAAAACAAAGATTGTTTTAGACATAACATCATTACTGTCTTTGGCATGTTTTTAAAAGGCTGTAGGCTAAGACAGTTTCAGTTATTGCCCACTGCTGAAAGGTGAAAGGCAAGTAATCATTTTTTTGCCCTTGTCTGCGTGTGTTCATGTGCCTGTCTGATTACAAAATATTTCATAATCCACTGGGCAAACTTTAATGAACCTCTTTGAATGTAATCACTGGATGTACATCTAGAATTGGTTAACTTTTGCAGTCAACTCTATTAAAGATGGCTGCCATGACTAACTGACTGCAAAAATAATAAAAAAAATGGCTACAACTCAGCCAATTTTACAGATATTGACCTAAAATCTGGTGTAGTAGAAGCTGAGACTGATCCCCAAGACAGATTTAAAAACACTAACAAATTGAACAAGGTCTTTATTTTTATTGCCACTAACTATTTGTAGTTAAGTTTTTCTGTCTGTCAGCAAAATATCTTATGATCCCTGAACAGATTTAAATTAATTTTTCAGGAAATTGTCATTGAATATACAGTACAACTGTATAACTGTATCACAGTACACCTACAACAGCTTGATTCGTGGAGCTAATTTAATTTGAAATGGCTACCACAGCATTCTAACCTCACAAAATCATCTATAATTCAATCAATTTGACAGATAATGAGGTTAATTTTGGTATAACTGTACCTGAAATTTATTTACAACTCATACTCTAACTGCAACTTATTGTGAAAGACAGCTTTGTCTAAAACTGTTCCAGTAACTGTTAGTCAATCTCATGAGCACCTCTGGACAGATTTTAATGACATTTTCAGAAAGTAATCACTGAATGTACATCTAAAACTGACTAAGTTTTGGAGTCGACCCAAGTCAAGATGGCCACCACAGCTAACTGGCCAACACAAAAATGGATAAGGTTCCATCAAGTTGACAGATAGTGAGCTAACAAATGATGTGGTAGTAATTGAGAGTCATTCACAACACATACCCTGAGTGTGACATCTTGTAATATTGCATTTTATTTCACATAATGTTATTTTCAAGGTTTGACCAAAACAGCCACAACTTTTCAACATAGTATGATTTTAGTTGAAAACGGAAAGCATTCCTTCAAGGAATGGTTTAATTTTACATGTAATTAGTATGACCACTGGAATAACCAGGTAAAGAAGATGGATGGATGGATGGATGGATGGATGGATGGATGGATGGATGGATGGATGGATGGATGGATGGATGGATGGATGGATGGATGGATGGATGGATTTAATTTCATTGCACTGGCATACAATATATTTGTTCAGTTAGTTGTAGCAATTTATTGAAGCACCAATGTAAATATTCAAGCATAAAACAGTCTTACTTTCTGTCAAGCATGATTTAGTGTCACCCCAGTTTACCCTGAGACTTTCAATCTGAATTTCTACACTTTTAAAATAAAGGTTTGCAATAGTAAACTATTTATTAATTTCTATACAAACTATCAAATATTAAAGGGGTAAATAACTTTTGATAAGCCATTGTATTATTATTATGCTCTCAAAAAGCAGCCATTTAGGCTAATGCCAAGTTTTATAAAACATTTGTAGCGTTGTAGTTAACCAGTTACATCCAGAATTTTTCTGGTTGCAGAACCTATACACTTTCAGTGCAGTTTGTTGACCTTTATTGTTCCAATAACCTGTTTCAGCAGAGGGATGTGCCCAGGCTGCATTGTGAAGTCACACCCCATAAATGGTTTTACCCCACACCAGTTTCGATTGACGCTCCCACCCCCGCTACTATCACTATGCTCCCATTTCCACCCTCACCAGTCTTTAAATTGAATCCATGGTCAGTTTTGGAAGTCTGTAATTAGTTCTTCAGGATGTATGTTGCCTTTTTAGATATAATAAAAATGTCCTCTACAGGAAAAAGCAGAAACAAGAAACAACAGCTGTAAAAATAAGAGGATTGGAAAAACAGCAAGAGATAAAGGAGATTGATTATATATTTACAACTTTTAATAACTATCTCTGTCTTATTTGGACACCATAGCAACCAATGCACTAGAAACCCTGATGGTGGCGATGTGCTGCAGACAGTAGCACATCGCCACCATCCTAGACCACGGCCCTGCTCAAGGACATCAGTGTCAAATACTAGTAACCCTTCAACAAACTAGAACTGGATCAAATCCAAATTTTATTTCATAATGACCTACTCCTCTTTTAGTCTTGAAAGCCTACATTCTTCTCTTCCAGCCAAGATATACCATCAGACAGCTCAATGCCAACGTTCTGGTAATGTTAACTGGTGTCTGTGGCTGTCCTCTGGGCTGCTGTCACATCCCACAGGTCTCAGTTCAACTGTACAGTTCAAAGCTGCTCCCACTCACCTTCTTGAGCTGATCATCCTTCAGCTCAGTGAAGTAGTAGGCCAGAAGCTGAGCCGCTATCATCTTGCCTGCACGTCCACCAGGAGCTGTCAGCTACTATGAAGTGGTTAGAGTAGAGAAAGAGGAAAAGGAGGCCTGTCGTCTATTTACTCCTGTTCCTCCACGCTGATCCCCCTTTATCCTGCAGTCAGTAAAGAAGAAGGCGTAACCTGCGCAACTGGACAAGGTTAAAAGAAAATGTCTGGTAAAACAAGAGTACAGCAGCGGCCGTGCCTGCTAGTCTGCTACAGGCAATAGTCACTGCCTCACACACACACACATACACACACACTACAAACACACACACAGGCTTGCGTTTATTCTGCCTCCCCCCTTTCAGTTGCTAACTCCCTGTTAGCTCCAGGGAGATGTTACAGCTCTGCACTGGAATGGTGGTTCTGCTATGCCCTGCCCCCACTGATCCTTCTGATTGGCTGAGCTAGGGATAGGAAGGAGAGTAAGGAGGGGAGCAGTTGACCAGAGGAGGGGGTAGCATTAGAGTGAAGGGGGTGTGACTGTGAGCTGAAGGAGGAAGCTGCATCAGTATGATAACCTCCCTCCAGCCGGCATGTCTCTCATGTTGCCATGGTACCCAATAGAGGACGTGCAAAGGGGCAGGACCACATGATGATGTCACAATTTCTCTTCTCACTCAGCATCAGCTGCAGGCTAAAGAGCATCAGATACAAACTAGCATCGAGGCATCTCCTCACACCACTGCTCAGGCAGTTACTCAGTTAGAGAAACAGGCTAATAACTGATGGGCTTTTATCTCTGCAACACACACTCCACCCATGACAGCATGGTTCCCACATATATTACTTTCTTGATAATAAAACTGAAAAGGCAGACATCTCTCAAAGCAGGGTTGCAATAATTTGTCCTGGAGCTTCCGATTATATTAAAAAAATTTACCTTTTCCTATGTTTTCACATCACTAAATATGGAAAGTTCCCATTAGTTTGCTGTTGATTGAGGGCGTGGTTCTTATTTATACATCTTCAGTTTGAGTTTGGATGAATACTAAGCTTATGTTGTAGTCCCAACCTCAAGCAATCTTGACCAAATATGTTCTATAGAGATTATAGTCCTTTTCTGCTCCCATATTGCCTTCCAGATTAATTTCAGAGCATTACAGTTTTCCAAACAGGTTTTATGTTCAACATGTGGTTTGATCTTGATTTGAGCCGTGCTGCAGCAGATCTCAGCATTACTATACATAGTCAGTGACAACCCCCACTCTCCTGACTGCAGCTCTGCTACGTCAGCTCGCTGTGCGTGAAAGGAACCACGTCTGCTGACTCAGTGACGTGCTAAGCTTCTGACGTTCCACTTTTCTTCCCCTTGATTTGTCGTGATTTAAAGCTTTCCTCATTAATGATCCTCTACTCTGCAACCTACATTTCCTCTGTCCTCTGTCCCTCAGTCCCTCTCTCATCATGACCCATCTTTAGACTGAAACCACAAGTGAACCACATGATCTGCCTGTACCGTCTTCCCCTGCTCTCCACACAAGAGAAGCTCAGCAGGACGCATAGGGAGAAGAGGGAGGGCTGAACATTCATTCACTCTTCACTGCTACTGAATTCCCTTCCTAGTGTCATGGCTGCTTCAGGGTGACCTTCTCTGAACGCCGCCTCATTAACTCTGCTTACAAAGTACCTATTGGCATACAAAACCAAAACACTACCTGTATTACTTTATGTTTATTACAAACAGTTAAAAAACACACTGGGCTGATAAGGTTACCTGACCTGAAGCAATACTCCCCTGGTTTAAGGAGAACTAGGTAAAGGTCCTGGAGTGGGTCAGTCAAAGCCCAGACCTCAGTCCAACTGAGAATGTCTGGTTTGATTTAAAGATTGTTGGACACAATATAAATGTATTTATTTATTTTTCTTTTAAGAAATATTTAAAATCAAGTTTTTTTCTATTCAAATTGATTATTATGGAATATTTCATGAAGGTTCATTACTTATAATCAAACTGAAAATCTATTTAAGGTTTTTATTTTTTTAATCTGTTTGAATACCAGACAACCAAATAGAACAAATTTCAATGGGGACAAATACTTTTGTAATCCACTGTATTTGGAATAGGCCACTTAGTTTATAATGAAAACATGAAGAAATAAAGAAGAAATAAAAGGAAGACAAGACACAAAACTATAGAACAAACAAGAAGGCAATCCTAAATAATTTCATCAGTTAGCGCTTATAGGTTACAATCAATATTTTGCTTACAAGAGGGACTGCTAACTTTCTGCTCATCACATTATCATGCTCCATTAATCTCTTTTATGCTCTGTACAAACTGGGAATGGGACCAGAGACAGGAAAGAAACTGGAATTATGCTAACCGTCTAAAGTTTAAAACCCAAACACACACTCACAGAGTCCAAGTCCTTTATGCTGTTTTGGAGCCTATGCTACTCTCATCATTAAAAAAACACAACTACAACACAGTGTTATTGTTGTAGATTTATCTTCATGTCAGCTTTTTCTGTTTAAATAATCTGCAGTAAAAAATGTAAAGCAACAGTGGCTGTTATAAGCTACTGTTTAGCTTGATTACAACAACATAGGTTTTAAAAGTATTACTTTCTACTCAATCACTGCACATATAATATGTCATTTGTGCTGCAGTACAATATCTTAAGTCTGGAAAAGATCACTTTCTAATTTAAAATAAGGGAGCAATGTTTATATTTGAACCCACATTTTTCTCATAATATTTTTCTGTTTCATTTGATGTAGTTTGTGTTGTTTGGTTTATTAACATAAAATGTTTTAAGTATTGTTGTTGCAACATATATGTATAACTGTACAGTTTAAGAGCTAGAGCTCATGGGCTCTTGTGATCTTGACCTTTGACCTCATGACCTTGATCTCTAAAGGGCAATCCCTAGACCCATCGGGAGTCCAGCTGTGAAGTTTGACCTTCCTATGTCACATGGTTGCGAAGTTATAGCATGCACAAGTTTAGATCTAAATTTTGACCTTGATAGCTTTGGTGGCCATTTTGTTGTTTTGTTTTACCATTCAGTATGTGATGGGGCTCATTCTCAGCTACTGCCACAGCAAATTTCAGTTCTATATATTGAGAAATGACAGAGTTGAAGTTGAAAGAAACATTGAGGAATTAAAATGGCGTGTTTTTTGTGATGTTGACCTTTGACCTTGTGGCTTTGTAACCAAGCACGGTGATCCCTGGCCCATGAGGGTTGTAGCTGTGAAGTTTGACCTTCTTAAGTTACACGGTTTTCAAGTTAGAGCACAAACAACTTTAGTTGTGAATTATGATCTCGTTAGCTTTGGTGGCCATTTTGTATTTTTTTTCTCAGCATTCAATATACGATGGGGCTCTGTGTCAGGTACTACCACACCAAATTTCAGCTCCATATATGGAAAAATGAGTGAGTTGAAGCTGAAAAGTGAGTTGTCCTGGAACAGATAAATAATACAACACCAGTGTCTAAATAATGCCAAAATAACTGTGAGAAATACTAACACAAATACACTCTTAAAGACTGCAATAATATTGTTTCTAAATATAGAAACCCGTGTTGGTAGCTGTCTGAAACAAAGTAAACTACTGGTGTCACTGATACTAATATTCACTGCAGACAGACACTAGGTGGTAGTATTCAACAGAGTGTAGCACCTAACTCGGTCTTCAGAATATGGCTATAAATGGGTGCTCCACCAAATTTGTACATTTAGTTTGATAGGAAGAAAAAATGTACCAGAGTTCCTGTTAAAATGTTTTTTGCATTGTTTTTTATGTTACACAATGAAAAGAAGTGTTGCAAAGTCTGAAAACAAAAACTTTCAGACTTGTGCAAATGGTGTCAATTAAAGGTGTCTAGTTTGAGGCCAAGTTGTTGGTCCTGAGAAAGGTCTTTGCAATTAAATTATTGACCTTTTTTAAAAAATCAGTGCACAGGTGAACGGTGTATGCAGGGCTTACCTATTTTGCTTCTAAAAAAAAGTCCAGTTGAAAAGCTCTGTTTAGTGAAATGGTCTTCAGCTTGTATGTGCTTTTTGCCTTTTACAGACAGGCACACACGGTCATCTTGGTTTATTTAGGTGGATTCTAATACAGACCTGGTGGAGTAGAGATGTTCTGTGTGGGCTGCACTGTATTAGAGTAATTTTTAAAGTTTTAGATGTTTGTAATAAATCTAAAAGCACAATTACATATTTATGATATAGATAATACATCTTTTATTATTTAAGTCTATATGGAATGTTGAATTAAAAAAAAATGAAAGTAAAGCAGCCAAATCCTATGCCTTTGCTCTCTTACAATGACATCATTACTATAATGATAAGGCCTTTATGCAGGCTGATGACCCTGCTATGTTCTCCATGACCTACAGGATTTATTAGCACATGGCTGGATCGCAGAAAATTTGGAAAATCTACAGTGTAAAGGCAGTCATGCGCTGCTCTGCTCCTAGTTCTCGCCAAATCTTTTTTGCCTATTAACTGCGTAGCGTGGGTGTGATGGGGTTGTAGTCTCAGCATGAAGCCAGCATGGCCAGTCCTCTTTGAAATTCTTCACAACCAAGCTACTCTAGTGAGCATGGGAACCATGCCATGGACACCTCATACACTGTACCATGATAATAAATCACCTTGACATTACTGCTTAAGAAACTCATCCATGCGTTTGTCTTTAGCTGCATTGATTACTGCAACAGCGTCTTCACAGGTCTGACTAATAAATCAATCAAACAGCTGCAGCTGCTCGTGTTCTCACTAAAACCAGGAAGATAGAGCACATAACACCAGTTTTAAAGTCCCTACACTGGCTCCCTGTAGCTCAAAGAATAGAC
>NC_051432.1:1295627-1308398 GCF_001649575.2 Kryptolebias marmoratus
GTCTTCGATGTTTTTCTCTTTCTTACTGTTTATTCATTGTCAGGTGCTGTTTTTATTTTGTTTTTTAATTATGTAAAGCACCTTGAAATGCCTTGCTGCTGAAATGTGCTATACAAATAAAATTTGATTGATTTTGATTAAGTTTTCTGCTTACTTAAAACCATTGTGGACCTATCACTCTCTATCCCACTGTGTTTTTGATACACAACTGAAGACTTCACCAAGACCCCTCAAAGACAATCCATGTCTTGGCTAATTTTTATGTCATAACCAGTGGTGGACGAAGTACTCAACTGTAGTACTTGAGTAAAAGTATTGATACTCATGGTCAAATCTTACTCAACTACAAGTAAAAGTTGCTTGGTCAAAAATGTACTCAAGTTAAAGTTCTGAAGTACTCACTTTTGAAAATACCTAAGTATTTAAAAGTACATGCATTTAAAAGTACTTAAGTATTCAAAAATACAAATTAAATTTTTTAATATCAGTATGTTGCTGTATAATTTTCAGAGTAATTTTACAGAACCTTGTAACTTTCAGAAACCACCTGATGTACTGACACGTAGAAACACTCTGCTACAACTTCTACACCACCTGTAAAGAACTTAAGCATAAAAAAAGTATTTTTTTGTGTTTTTAGACAAAAAAATAAGTATGTTTTTGTCTACAAACACACCAAACCAGAGAGTCTTGATTCTTCTCACACTTTCACTATGGAATAGAGGTTTAAGGTTGAATCTATTACCACGAAGTAACGACTAGTTTACTAGATATGTAGTGGAGTCAAAAGTACAATATTTGATTTTGAAATGTAGTGGAGTGAAAATTATAAGTTCCCCCCCAAAAAATTACTCAAGTAAAGTAAAGATTCTCAAAAAATGTACTTAAGTACAGTAATCAAGTAAATGTACTCCGTTACTGTCCACCACTGACTGTCATCTACTGTCAAGGGGGCCTAATTGTAATGCAGTACATTTGCAATATACTGTGTTTGTTATAAAAGGGCTGGGCACTGTTTCCATTTGAATCTATTAGTAAGTTTAATTCATATATGTATGGATGAACTGACTGGGGGCGGGACTGTTGTTTAAATTTGTAGGCCTTTTCTGTGACAGCTGGACATTTGCAGATGTAACTCAGGTTTGTCTTCTTTTTTGTCACATTGTTTATTTTTCCATCTAATGAAAGTTACCTCATCTTCCACATTGGCTGTTTAGGTCTTTGGTGTTATCTGGTAATGTATTTTTATATTGCAAAACTGTTTTTTTGTTCTCTTACTTTAGGACTCTAAGTAAGGAATGCACTGGGAGTGTGGCAGATGAAAGTCCACAAAAGAAAAAAAGATTTCAGTGTAAATACATGACAGAGGAACTGCTCAGCTCATCAAAGCAGCTTTCATTCACTTCAGTGTGACGTTTTCTCACATTGACGTGGCTGTATTTTATCCATCTAAATCCTTTCTTGTGTATTTTTGTTATTTTATTTCTGCTTGTGCAAACAAAAATAGCAGCAGCTCTTGTACGAAGCAGGGGTATCACTGTAACGCAGGACTTGCTGTTAAAAATAACCAGACCACTGGCTGCGAGTGTTGAGCCAAGGAGGACAGGTTGTCTCAAGAAACCTAAAAAGGTTTCACAGAGCTCTGAGTATGGGAACCGGCCACAAAATAAACTTAAATTCCATTTAAAATGTTGTCATAAATAAAGCATTGTTGTTCCAAAAATGCAAAATATTTTATAGATGATTTCAGTTTTTCTTTGTGCACACAGATTTCTCTTCTTTAATCCTTCTAACATTTGAGTCTTAAAGCCTTAAAGTTTCATAAAGGGAGTGAATGAAACATAGCTTCAGATAATGTATTTATTTTGCAGGTACAGATTCAAGCTCTTCATCTCCAAACTGCAGAATGAGAATGAAATTTAGGGCTAAATTCTATATATAGTCTAAAGTGCATCCATACATGGGGTGGAAGGGGAACGGCATTCCTCTGATGAGAGGGTAATATTTTTGTTACCATCAGCAAGTGCTTCCCAAGCGGCATCAGGCTGGTCTGCCACCGCTTTGCACTGTTTTAATCTCTTGGGGTGAGTAACTTTTATTATTATTTGCTGAATATTGGGTTTATTTTATTGAATAATATTTTTTTAACTGGAAGTTCAGTGTAGGAAGAGAAGTTAAGCTGTCAAGCTTGAGACAGGTGAGATATTTAGCTAAAATAAATTGCCTTACATATCTCTTGTGTGGGAAGACCAGAGTAGCAGCAGTCTGTAATCTCCCTGAGCAGAAAGTCCGTTGATACCAGGGTATTAAGAGGTTGTTGACCCTTATTTCTTAATTTGTGTCAGCTAAACACACTTAGATAAGAATGTTACCATGCTGATTTATTTTATTTTATGACTAGTGGAGTGGAAGAAATGACAGGTTTACATTTGACCCGTCTTTAATTAAAAATAACCTTTGGAGTTTGATTACTCTGATTTCAGGCTGGTTTTAACAAAGCAATGTAGGGAATGTGAGCTCCTGTTATTAACTATTGTCTTGGTTTCTCTAATTGTGGAATCAGCAGACTAATGCAGGGTATTGCTAGCTGAATTCTGTAGGGTTGCAAAAACAAACAAAAAAACTGGAAGAGGCTAGCTCTAGAAAAAGGCTAAACTGCTAAATGTCATTAGTGTTTTAGAAATTTAGCAATTAATCCGTACCTCAGATTTTTTTTTCTAAAAGCCGAACCAGTGACTTTGTTGAGGTATGATCACAATAAGAAATGTGACACTTTTTATGAACTGCTAATTTTGCATATTCTCTGTAATGTGTGCAACAACAGAAATGGTAAAAGTGAAAAATTGTATTGATACTTTTAACTTGATTAATGCGTTTGGTGTCCCCTCCCACCCTCCCCTGGTGCTTTCGGTCAGGTCTCCTTGAAGTGTTCCCATCATGGCCTCCAAAGTCATACCTTGGTATAAGAAGAAGCATGTGAGCCAAGTAAAAACTGATTATGCTTATCATCATAGTAAACATGTTGTCAAGCAGCAAACAGAAAGGTATGAAGATGAAACTTTCCTGCTGCTTTGTAAAGCTCTGCTGCTTTGCCAGGAAAACAAATGTGTTTGCTGAGGAGCAGATCTGTTGCCATTCAGATTGCTGCCCTAAATTTGTCTGCTTTCCAGCTAGATGTCTATTTGTCTTGAACAAATCACCTCATTACAAAGTGATGGATGCGAACAGTGCCTGCGACTGAGCCTAAAGCTGTTATTAAGATAACATTGAAGACTGATTCAGACTGATTTATGAGGCTAGATTATTGTGTAGTTTGGAATTTTCTTCGATTGCTCTTAAAAACAAATGTTTGTTTTATCTTTGGTGAGCAACAGCGTAAACTGACTGTAAATCACAGACATTACAAAGGCCAATGTTATGTTTTTCACAATTATGTTTTTGGAAGATCAAACTGGTATTGTTGGGTGATACTTCCAACATCATGTTACCACACAGTCCATCCCTTATTTTACTGTAATTTAAACTTGATTAATGAACTGTGTCTACAGTAAAGAAGAGGTTTAAAAGACCACCATTTGTGCTTGTTAAGTAAAAAATGAAGCTCAGCTGATTGTGTTCATGTAATTTTACTCATTTTTCAATCAGATTACAGATAATTTTGCTGTAAATTGCTGAACTCTTTGTTCTTTTGGTTTATTTTGCTTTAGAATGAGATTAAACTACTGAAAAAACTGTTCTATTCAAAAGCATGAGTAACACTATATTAGGGTTATTGATAAGTTTGTGATCCAGAAGCTCCGGAGTCCAAAGCAATCATGCCTTCAGGAAGTGGTATTCCTATTTATGCTCTGCTGCTTTTGCCAGGAGTCATATCTGAAGTTAAAAAGTGACGTATATGTGTTTTTACTGAATTTCCCTGCTGTTCCTATAGAAAAGCTTTGCACCATACTTGGCTCTCTGTATGCTCTGCTACACGACAAACTGATGCTAACTTTGATGCTTGTGTATACAATAAATGTGTTATTGTTTGTCACTGATAATTGAACTGATGCATGCCATGGTTCTGAGCCATTACAGTCATGTTTTGATTACCAAGTCTGCTGCCGTTTTGTCATGAAGCATCTGTCTTATGTCAGGCGGCTCATACCGACACTAAAATCTGACCTCCACCTGATACCAGTGGTCAGAGCTACAGATGGTTACATCAGTGTGAAGTTTATCTTGAGACAAGAAAAATATGAAGGTCTGGATCCTTTTTAGAAACACACCAATCATACAGTAGATGTTTTCAGACCAAGTCTTATTCCATTTTTTAATTTATTGGTCAAATTTGTACGCAACACCAACTACTTTTAGTACTGAAGCTGAGAGGTATATGCTTAGAGATTTATGTTGAGATAACAGAGCTGGTTTTCTTAAGATAACAGGTTAATATGTTTATTTTGATTTAAAATAGTTCATTTACTTGTGAGAAGTGAAAAAGATTTTTGAAGCACAATTTTAAGGAGTACTTTTTTTATCAGAAATCTGGGCAGTTATGTTAGCCACTGGTTCAAGCTGAAAATGTCTCATCAAAGAACATCCATCACTGACCAGTGTGTTGCTGTTAAAGATCATTTCCAAGTGGTATTTTTTTTAAAGCTTGCTTTCTTTCGATAATATCTTAAGTAAACCAAGATTCCACACATCCATCCATTTTCTTTACCTGCTTCTCCTATCTGGGTGTCAAAAAGCTGGTGTCTATCTCCAGCTGTCACTGTGTGTGAATGACATCCTGGACAACTGTCCAGTCCATCACAGGGACACAGAGAGACAAATGAGACAAACAACCATTCACACTCTCGCTCAGTTTAGAGTTACCAGTGAACCTAACATTCATGTTTTTGGTCTGTGGGAGGAAACTGGAGTACCCAGAGTAAACCCACACATGCACGGGAAGAAGATGTAAACTCTACACAGAAAGGCCAGGAGGTGAACCTGTGACCTTCTTGCATTGAGGCAACAGCACTAACCGCTGCTCTGCCATGCCACCCTAAACAAATGTTGTTTACCCAAAATGAAATAAAACTAGCTTGGTTATCTTAAGTTAATGAAATTGTTCATTTTTGATCTTGAAAAAAGTCACTTCAAAATTACTCTTTTATAATAAGCTTGAATATATTTTAGTTAAACTATCAAGTGAATAGCTTCAGTATTTATCACCCATTATATTTGGAACTTCTAAAAATAAGCTAATTTTAAAAAATCTGCAGAAGTCTTTAAAACAATTTCAGCCAAAATGTCTTATAAACACATTTTGTTGGGCATTATTTAACCACAGTATGTTTATTTAATGAAAATTTAAGCAATTAGGAATTGCTCTGGTGGATCTGGTGGTCAAGTCTTTTAACCAGCTGGCAGCTTCTGAAAAAAATCAAAACCTAAAAATTGTTACGGCAACTTCATGTCTGACTTCTTCACATGGCCTCTCCCCCAACAGGAAATTCAGCTCTAAATCAGCTAGCCAGGTGCAGGCTCAGCCCACTGAGGCTATGGCAGAACCAGCCTATACTATACCGGTTTTCCGGCAGAGGTGAGTTCTCACAGACTGCAGTTCTGTGTTGAGCTATTTTAGGGTAAAGGTAATACAGTAATGAACTAGGGTGATGCTATCAGACCCCAGACAGCACATTGCTTTTGTATTACCAGCTGTTTACCTTGAATTACCCAGAGCCACTGGTTAGACATAGAAATAGAAAGTTTGATGTTAATCTGCAGGTATTGTTGTTTTCTGAATCTGTGCTTACTATTCTTGTTTTACTCACTGCATAGATGTGTTTAAAACAGTTAAATATGTCCTCATTATAAAGTTAATTCATAAAAAATATATTGTCTAAAGTAACTTATATTAAAGAAATATGTCAGATAAACCTATGGCTTCCACTCAGCAATGCAATAGTTTGATGGTGTATAAATATGCTGTATGTGTTATTAGGACTGCTGAGGACACTGAGGAGTACCAGAGAGTGAGCTCAAATGTTGGAAAAGGACTAGTTGTTATTCAGGAGGAGCTTCACAGGATGAGGATGGCAACCAAAGCTCAAGTGGACAGTCTTGCTATCCAAAAAGAAGTGAGTAGTTCCAGGAACACCACACTGTGAAAAATGCATTTAATGTTCTCATGAAATTGAAACATAAGAAGAAGAAAAAAATGCAAATAGTTTTTTCAACATTTTTTTTTCAGTTGTGCATATCTTGTCATTTAAGCACAGTAGTTCTGTTGACACTTTTGACCTTTCTGAAAAGACTTTTGCTCATGTACACAAAATTGATCAGATAAACAAAATTTTAGGTGCAAGAAATGAAATGTTTCTTTCCCAACTGCTTGTTCTTTATTTGTTTGTAACTAATCCAACAGTTTGTAGATGCTTTACGTCTTCTTGTGTATTATCATTATCAATCTCCAGAATCTCTGGAGCAGGTTAGTACTAAAAGTAGCCACTGAACACATTTTATTAAAATTTCCAGAAAGTAATCACTGGATCTACATATACAACTGAAAAACCACTGGAGACATTTAATATTTATTATTTATTGAGCTAAACCTTGATGTTTAGATGTACATTCAATAAGGATTTTCTGATCATTTTGTTAAAATCTGTTCAGTGGTTCATGAGTAGCAAACACAAAAATTGCTACAACTCAAGTCAGTTTTACAGATATTGAGCTAAAATTTGGTGTTGTAGTAGCTGAGAGTCATTCAGAACACATATCCTGACCATGGCACCTCATTATATCATATGAGATTGTGCATAACTCTGTCATTTCTCAACTGAACATAGTTAGTCTAAAACTCTGGTATGAAAGGTTGCAAGCAGTATGCATTCCTTCAAGGTCTTTTATTGTTATTTTGTTTAGGTTGGGCTTAATTTTGTTTAGCAACTGTAATTCCAATGAACAAAAACAACCATCCACTTGTATTTTTTTCTTCATCATGTACTAGACTTATCGTAGATATCTATAAACATAAATAAATTAAAGTATCCCATTTTCATAAAGCTTCTCCAATGATTTGTTCACTGTCAAAATAGAAACTGAAGATTTATACTTTTCTGTAGCTACATTTGTACAAAAAGCATTGTCAACTCTCTTTACAGGTTAAAAAGCAGCACTGTATCACTGCCTGTGTAAGAACAAAAGTTATTGTTCTGTAAATGCTGCAGTCTTTAATGGTTTCACTTGAAATGCTTTTCACTCTTCAGGTTAAGGACATGATGAAAAGAAGGGGGGATTTGTTGGAGGAGGTTCCCAAGATGCCAGACTTTCTGGTGGCCCTGCGACCACACACTGTGTGGGAGAAGACCCCAGTCAAGCTTTTTTGCACAGTGGAAGGCAACCCAAGGCCTATTGTCAAATGGTCAAGATACACACAATGAGTTGTATTTTACATTCGTCTCTCACTTTTCACAGTGTCCTGATACATGCTCAATAATCCAGGTAGAAAAATCTGATAAGGTTAAGTCAAGGTCCTCTGGATGATTGGTTCTTAGATGATATATTTCGTCTTTTATCCAAAAGACAGTGACTTTTCATAGTGGTGTTTTTTTCTGTGCTAGTTTATGATGACACAGATTCTAAAACGTTGTAAATATCTGCCGCTGTTTAGGTACGCAACAAATGGTGCTTTTTAGATGAGTGTATTCCAAACACATATTTACTTATATTATACAAGTACAAATCTCTGTGAAATGGAAATGGCAATATTAGAAGAAAACACATCTGCTGAATTTGTTTTTTGTAGGTATAAAGGAGGAGTGCCAGTCGACCCACTGAACGCTCCAGGAAAGTACAAGATTGAGAGCAAGTATGGAGTCCACAGTTTGATCATTAGCAGGTATATAACACACATAACTCTGAACAGAACAATCATGAGTGTTTGTTGTTGTTCTTTTGCTAATTAAGCATGAATTAGTTCATTAAATTTGAATATTTTTAATGTTTTTACTAGGGGTGATTTTCTTACTTTTGTATTTAAAGTGTTATTCTGGCCAATGTAAATACCTGTAAAGAGGGAAAACAATGTGTTTTAATATTTTTAACTTAGACCTTTGTTCAGTCAAACAGCTGGCACATTGACTCTATTGAATCAAGAACAGTGATAATATAAATGGGGTCATTCCTCAGACAGTAAGACTGCTAAAATTCCAGTGAAACTTATCAGGACATAAAAAATGTAGATTTGTTTTAGTATATTGTTAATTTATGTGAAATGACAAATATAAATATAAAAGACAGAACTACATTTTTCTCATTGTCTGACATCAAATCAGAATTTTTTATTACTTTCTTCAAAGTAACAAGTTAACATACACTAAGACTCCTATGCCTTTTAAACAATTTGTTAAAGGCCAGTTAATGGTGTCATGGCTTTGACACAAGGTGTCATGTCCTGCGGTCTGATGACACTAAAAGTGAACTATTTGACCATAAAGACCATTTGGAGGAAAAAAGGAGAGGATGGCAAGCCTGAGAACACCATCCTAACTGTGAAGCACAGAGGTGGCAGCATCATGTTATGGGGTTGTTTTTATTTATCTTTAAGAGATTATTTTGTTGCTGAGTTCTGTGTTGTTCACTTTTGCCAGAACTTGATTTTTATTAGTGTGAGTGGCCAAAAGACCAAATAAAAACAAAAAAGACGAAAGGATTATTCGAATGATGAAGAAGGAAAGGTTTCAACTAAGAAGTGTAGATTTTCTACCACTCTTCCTCAGTTTTTACTGAGTTGTAATAGTATGAATGAAGATGGTTGCAGCCTAGCCTGCTCCTTTCCGCCATCTTCAAGACCCCTCAGCTGTTCATGCTGAAGTGCTGACCTTTGCGTCATTCGAGCCTTGAATTCCTCTTACTGCATGTGCTCCCATTTTCTCTCTCTGTTTCTGTCTCTTCCTCCTTTACTCCTTCCCCCTCTTTCTCCTTGCCTTTCTTTCTGTTTGAAGCAATGAGAAGCTCAGATTTTATATAACAAAGTTGCTGAAAGGATACTGTCATGTAGAAATGTATGGCATTATTGTCAGAAGTGATCATTTTTCCCATTCATAGTGCAAAAAGAAGAAATCTTTGTTAGGAGGTCACAGGCTTTATGCCCTAACAGCTGAGAAAATGGATCATCTTAAAATAGTTTTCTGTGGGGTGAAGGTCACATTTCTTCCTTCTATTCTCACCTAAGACGACTCCTCAGTTGTGTCAGAGTGCAGCTTCATTTAACCGCACTCCAGTTATTAGATCAGTGCTAAAAAAATGCTATACGTGCTAGTGGGCTTTACATCTGACAGTGGATAAATTGTGACTGCACCTTTGCAACACACAGCCTTTATGATTTATTCCTAAAGTTTAACATTTAGGGGTTCTGCTGTCTGCTACAGAAGGGGTGCTGGTAAACTTCCTACCAACCCCCTTTTTTCTGAAAATGTACTTTAACATCCACAAAATTAAAATTTATTCATTCTGTCTTTAAACAAGAACAAAAACATACAAAACAATTAAAACGAGAGATTGAAGACATTAGCTAAAGCAATGGTTACCAACCCTGGTCCTTGAGGGACACCATCCTGCATGTTTTAATTGTTTCCCTGCCTTTTAGTATGTCTGATGTCTGCAGAAGCCTGTTAACCACTCACTCATTCATATCAGGTGTATCAAAGCAGAGAAACAACTAAAACATGCATGATAGTGTTCCTCGAGGACCAAGGTTTGGAACCACAGACCTAAAAGAGGCCTGAATGACTGATCAAAAAATAACATAGGTGACCATATCTATACAGTTTTCAAATGCACAAGCTTTTAGTTTACTGTGTGTCCATTTTTCACTGAGTTATTGTTTTGTCTTGTTTTTGTGCTGTCTCATCTTGAAGGTGTGTTGTGAGCGATACGGCTGAGTACAGTGCTGTAGCAACCAACCAGCATGGCACAGCTACCAGCAAGGCTACAATTATTGTGAAGAGTAAGCCTCTGTCCGAACCACTTTCAAGAAGACATTTTTACATGGAAGCTTTGCTCTAAAAAAATATGAAATTATTTTCTTCACAGGGCCAGGAGGAGCTTCAGAGTCCTGCCAGCTTGGTCTTGGTAAGAAAATGCTCTAACTATAGAAGAGTTATTGCAGCTAATTCCCAAAATCCTATCAGTTAATCATCTAAATTAAGAACAAATACCTACATTTTGATGCAGGTGCAGTATTTGATGAACTATATAAGAAATGAGAAGAGAACCAAGGTGAAAAGAAATGTTAAAACTGCTGTCAGTGGCGCATTATGGTCACCATGGTACCAACACACCTGTGTTTGTCACTCCCTGACTGCTGAGTTAATGAGAAGCAGGCACATTCAAGCCTCAATCAAACAGTCGCTGTGCAAATCTATATGTTGGATTGTACAAATTCTTGAACAGTGAGCGACAGAAAACTTTGATAGTCACATGTGATTTTTTTTTCTATAGTGCTTTATGCAGGAGATATAGCAAGGTAAAAACTCTTCACTTCCAGTTTTGAAGACAATATTCACTGATATACAATTTGTAAAATATACCAACAAAATTGCAGGAGTAGAAAAAGTTTATTTCCAAAAGTATGAAACTTTTAGAAATTTCAAAAGGTTGGTGTGAGATCATCATTTCAGTTGAACATTTTGTGGATAAATCCACAGATTTATCCACAAAATGTTCAACTGAAATGAAAACTGAAAATCATAAAACTTTAAATGTGATTGTGTAATAACCGTGAAATGCTATCATTAGGCCAGTTCAGACATGTGAAGTCCAACTTTCTGTGACTTGTTTAAACTTTGAATTACGTTTCTACTGTAAAGTCTCCTTGAGCTGTAAAGCTCCAAAGATGGATGGGTTTTCTCATGTGTTTTACCAAAATCCCATTAATCCCAGCTGTTTTCTTTTGTGTAGATTTTTGTAAATTTTATGTTGTATGACATACCATTACCAAAAGTCTTAGCGCACTATTCTCAATCACAAAGCACATTTTTCTGTATAATCATGTTTTAATTCAAAACTGTGCAACAGAATACAAGACATTTTTTTAATGGAACAGTAAGAAGGGTACTTTAATGCTTGTTCTTTGGATGCGATTTTAAGATGGAACCAGTTCATCAAGAGTGCAAACTATAAATGACAACTGAAGAGACTCAACTTTTTCTTCATCTGAAGGCATTCCTCTCCAGTTCATGCTTAGTTTTCTGGCTAAAGTCTTATATTTATTTGTTTTTTTCTGTGCTTAAACCATCAACATATATTATACCTTTATATATATAATATATATTTTTTATGTTGATAGTTAAACATAATGTCGTAAAAATGAATGAAGAGAGGCCCGCACACTTATTCCTCAGCACAGGGCTGATTTATTAACAACATTTTGATCCAAACTGAATCTTTGCCATGTCAAAAAAGTTTTTGCAGCCCAGTGCCTTTGTCTGTGATGTGTGTGTAACTACCTCCCCTTATTTAAACATGTCTGCCATCTGCACTATAGATTAGGGGTGTAACAGTACATCTAAATCATGGTTCAGTACGTAGTTAACTCTGAATGAGGCTTGTGATTTAGTACAGGTTTTGTACAACAGGAAAGAGAAACAAATGCCAAATGCTAGTGTTTCCTCCTATTATTTTCCTTTCTTTTTTCAAACAGATAACTTTTACAGATGCAGAGGCAGAAAATAAACCACCCTTGTTAGTGATGGTATAAGTTAGCAGGTCATTTACAGCAAGGTAGAGTTTGTCAGCTGATAACTTTACTATAAAATAAAAAAGTCACATTTTCATTCAATCTGAACTGTAAACCATAACCCACAGGCCATGTGTCAAACTAAAGGTCTGATGAAGATTTTTCTTAAAAAATTCCCAAAAAAATATAAAATGAAATATATCAAAAACCAAAGAGTGCTTGCTTAATCCGACCAAGATGTGCTGCAAAATAGAAAAGCAATACAGAATTGAACATCTTCCGATGTGAAAATACAAAATAAATAGAATGTGAAACACTCAAATCTAGCTTCTCAGTGGGGTGAGGTCTATTGTAAAACAATGAATATCAGGGATGTTAAATAAATTTATAAATGGCTTGCCACATGAATTTTCAAAGCACCAATTCAATTATACAGCTGCTTGCCAAACAACTCTCTTCTCTCTCCACTGCAGCTCTCCACAATCAGTGGCAAGGCAGAGCTTTTCCCTCACAGCTAATGGGAATTAAACAGGCAGGACTTCAAGCTTCTGAGAGTTATTCAGAATCACTCATGTTTTGTTTGATTTACAGTGCTTCAGATAGTATTTCCTCTGCTTAGTACAATTCAACATTTATAGTAGGTAAGCGCCTCACTATTATTAAAGGCTGAGGCCAAATAATTTCATAATAAACACAATCAAAATTTAGGAAAAATAATTAATACCCATCAACTAACTGTTTAACTTATACAAAAACTGTATTTTATAGAAAACATGGAAAGTTAATGTTAACACTTTAGAGTTTAATGATCCAGAAAAAAAACAAACACTTTAGAGCAAAATGTAGAGTTTAGTGTCATAAATAGTAAAATATAATGCAGATTATTACACCATCCATCCATCCATTCATTGTCTTCCGCTTATCCGGGGTCGGGTCGCGGGGGCAGCAGCCTAAGCAGGGAGACCCAGACTTCCCTCTCCCCAGTCACTTGAGCCAGCTCCTCCGGGGGAATCCCAAGGCGTTCCCAGGCCAGCCGAGAAACATAGTCCCTCCAGCGT
>NC_051432.1:1311421-1318827 GCF_001649575.2 Kryptolebias marmoratus
CCCGCGTCCGGGCGAGGGAACACTGTGTCCAATAATTGTACTCGTCATAAGGGGTCTTTGGGCTGCACTTCGTCGGGCCCCTCACCTAGGACCTGTCTGCCTTGGGTGACCCTGCTAGGGGCATGAAGCCCCTGACAGCATAGCTCCTAGGATCATTGGGACACTCAAACCCCTCCACCACAATAAGGTGGCAGCCCAGGGAGAGGAGATTATTACACCTCCAAGAATTTTTCATTCAGACCTGAACTCAAAGGGCTCATTAAACTCAATTTAACCTTTTAACAAAACACTGTTTGAAATTTATTATGACGGAGGGTTTGTAACTCCTGATTTTCTATTAATAACAGTATCTGTTTGGAAAAATTCTTATACATAAAAACAAGCAAATAAGTGTTTTAGCATTCCCTCAAATGAGAAAATGGGTTTACTAATTATGCAATTATAGCATTAGTACAAAGTTTTTTTTCGAAAATTTGTCATATTGGTCACATTGTACTTTTTTATACTTCTCATCCTTATCTTTAATGTTTGATGAAACATGTATAATAATCACACTGCTAATAGTGTTTCACTTCTTGTTTCTCTGTCCAGTGCCCCATCTGACTGAGATCCATCCCAGTAAGCTTGAGGTCACCCTCCTCGAGAGGTTCCCAGTTAGCTTTGGAGTGGAGGGTAACTCCATCAAACTAGTGTGTACTATGGTGGTCGTTCCTGATCTCCCCAATGTACCACCCCTCGCCCAGTGGTACCGAGATGGTTAGACATCCTTATATTTGTCTTTCATTCTGTGGAGATGAAGTATGTGAGGCACATAATTATTATTTTTTATTGCTAGTTTGTTAGAGCTATCCCACAGCTTCCTCAGACACAACTATTATTGGCTAACTGTGATATTTGTTCACTCTTTAATGTTTTTTTTTTCATTTTATCTTTTAAAAGATAAACTGCTGAAACCAAATAAGCTGGCAGCGATGTCAGTGAGTGGCAGTGCAGCATGTCTGACTCTGCCTCACCTGGCCAAGGACGATGAAGGCCTCTTCACCCTTCGTATCTTTACAAAAGATGGCACCGCTGAGCATAGCGCTTATCTGTTTGTTTCAGGTAGGACAAGACTCTTGTGTGTTAACATCTCTATAACTTCAGATACTTGAAGATATTTATATTTCTGCTAGCTAGGTGAAAGTTTTAGAATCAGTGTTTTTAACAAAAAATATAGTTTTTTAAATAACCTACATATGACTACTTCAAGTAACATTGTATGATCGTGTTTGGTAGAAAAATGTTTAACAGAATGTTACCAACTGTGAGATTTGTGTTTATTTCTGTCTACCCTCTATTGTTCTTTTCCCGTCTTATTAATGCCCTGATATCGTTGCTCTCTAGATGCTGCTCCTTCTGTAGCCGGAGCCCCTGGTGCACCAATGAGTGTCAAGGCATATGACATTAACTCAGATTACGTCTTGGTTGCCTGGAAACCCCCCAACACCGTCAATGAGGCACCAATCACCGGATACTTTGTGGATCGGTCAGTCAGCACCCTGAAACTCTCCAGTCTCTCTAAATAGAACAGAATTGTCACACTAAGATGAATTGAGTGGAATAACACCTCATGTCAAAGGAACATCTGAGGCTGTAACAGCATTGAAATCTGCAGTAACTGATTGATGATCATCATTTTCATCATTTTTAATTTTAGACTTATCTTACTCAGAATTGAAAAAAGAAGCAAGTAAAACAACCAAATACTATGAACTGTTGAGAAAAAAAACATCTAGATCACAAAATTAAGTCAACCATTGAAAATAAAAAAGCATTGTAAATGCATTAGAAAAAAAAAACATGATGCCACCTAGGAGCATTTACTCAGGAAGCAAAATGGCAACATGTTTTCTTTTATTTTTAAGATTGAAGAAGTCACTGACTCTGCTTTTTTGATTAACTCAGGCAGCTCATACCACATGTAGCTTCTGTTTACCAAGCCTCTAGTTTTTAATGTGTCTCAAGCAAAAAACTACAATGGTTTGAGAAATTTTTCATTTTTTTGTCCTTAGTCTTAGTAACAAGTTAATTTGGGGCCTTTGTACCCAAATCAATATAAAATCTCTAGAACCAAGTCATTAATGGACTCATTATCTACAGATAAACTGTGGAGATAATTCTCTCATTACTGTTAGTGGTCATTACTGTCACGAGCACAGAAAAATGAATGGTCCATTATAAAGGATTATTCACATTAGTATATTTATCACTTACCCCTTCACACTTGCGACTCACAGTAAACAATAAAAAAAAAGTGCAACTGTTAATGTGTTTTGAAAGCTTACCTGCTCATTATTTCTCCCACTCTGTTGCAAAGCTGTGAAGCTGGCACTGACACTTGGGTCCAGTGCAACGACTCCCCAGTGAAGGTTTGTAAATACCCGGTGCACGGTCTCAGCCTGGGCCATTCCTATCACTTCCGAGTGAGAGCTGTGAATAAAGCGGGCATCAGCAGACCTTCGCGCAAGTCAGACAAAGTGACAGCCATTGATGCTGCAGAGAGCGAGAGACTGCAAGGTACCGTTGAAGGTAAATACAAAATAGTGAAAAGCAGG
The DNA here is from genome assembly GCF_001649575.2 of Kryptolebias marmoratus. Classification (NCBI taxonomy): domain Eukaryota; kingdom Metazoa; phylum Chordata; class Actinopteri; order Cyprinodontiformes; family Rivulidae; genus Kryptolebias; species Kryptolebias marmoratus. Next base: position 1,314,016 of record NC_051432.1, read on the forward strand.
ACACCAACACTTTATTGATGAATTCTTTGTTTTCCTTTCATAAAAACAGTGATAAAAATTGAAGGGAAATATGACATAATGATCAAGGATGATGAGCTGGAAGGTACAGTAGTGTACAAAGACTGATCCATGTTTTAGAGTTTTGTTTCTAAAACTCTAACCTATAATATATCATAATTTCACTAAATACTAACCCATGCTATTTTCCTTAGAAAAAAAGGTATTCTGGTGCAGAAGTCATTTCTGTCAGAGTGTGCACATCAATTATGATGGGTGTGTTTGAACCTAATGCAATGTACCACTGTGGCGTTTATATTCTTTTTTATTATAACTTGCCAAAACCTTTTGGAAAAGTGTTAAAGTTTTTAACTGTTGCCTGGTACACTTTTACTCTAAATGTAAATATACAGTGAATACCCAACTCTTATCTACATTTAAAACATAAATATGTAAACATTTTAATATCTTCTAAAAAAGTAGAATAATGCAAAATAGCCAAATAAACTGTAAAGTAACAATATTAAATACTTCAACACTGTACATTAGGATCTCTCATTGTGATGCATTTTACGACTTTAGATTAAATTAAAATTAAATCAAACATTATTTTACACAAACTAAAGATTATAAACTGAATAAAACCTTATAGCTGCGCTGTTTTATATCTAATCATTTGAACCTATGTATGTGTTTTATTATAGTGTAGTATTTGATTTGTTGTGCGAAACCAGTGCAGCTAAACACATCTCATCAGGATCTTAGTTTGACCCAATAAAGTTACTGCAACCTTTCACAGTTTTTATTATCCTTACAAAAATAATAAAAAAAGAACTTTTTTATTATCAATACTGGCACTTGGAGTTTTTTCTACTGAAATAAAGGTTTGGATTGTCTAACTTCTTAAAACTTTAAACTGCACAGACCAAACTACTTTCCTGTCTTCTCCTATTCTAACTTTTGGGTGATTAGTTGTTTTATTTAACTTTATCTCTGCTATTCACGCTTTAATTGACCGAAACAGTTTTGGTTTTTCAATTAAACCTGCTTTTATTCTTATGCTTTAACACACCTTTGTAACCCAAAATACTAATAGAATAAAAATGCTAAATAGATATTAAAATAACCCAAAATACACAGGTGGGGTTATTGTAGGAGTCCAGCATTTCACAGTATGGCTAATCAGTCTGCTTCAGACCCTCAGAGAGACTCTGTTATTCATGTAAATTCTTAAATTAGTTTTTTAAATTCCTTTTTGAGAGTTATTTTTCTTCTATTACTTTTCTTTTAGTTATTACAGTATGTTCTATCAAAGTCATCTTAAGAATTATTTTATTTATGTGAAATGTTACTGTGACAAATTTTACTCATTTGAATTACATTCATTCACATTAATTAGCTTCAAAGTATATATGAAGAAAAGACAGAATTGAAACCAATTCAGCTTTATTTTAAGATAAAAACATATAAGGGAATATTTCAAACCACATGGTTGTCATCTGCCTGTGAAAGCAAGGCTACAAGTATATTCAGAAGGAGTTTGAGTCTAGTGTGAATTGTTCAAAAGGAAAATAAAAACGTGAATAAAGTGGGACTCCTGCGATGGCTGCTGCTTTATGTACCTTATACCTCAAAACCGTTCACTCCCAATTTAGGCTACGTAACAATCCCGGGTGAACCCACAAATGTTCATGCATCCGAGATTTTCAAATCATACGTGGTGCTGAGCTGGAAGCCTCCCAGCCCCCGCGGACGAGCTCCGCTGTGGTTCATCATTGAGAAGGTGCGTCTTGCTTTACCTTTTAGTACCCATATCCATCAGCAAACACTCTGTAACCTCTATACTGCAAGAACAGATGAACCATATTAACTTTTTAAACAATATTTTCTCTAAACCATGCAATTTTGATGTTCAGTGAAACGACAGACCCAGTATTACTTGCTTTGGGTTACATAATAACAGAAAAATATGTTCCAGTGTTCCAGTTTATTTTACTCACAAATTACAACAAAATTCTAGATTTAGCTTTTTGAGATCCTCCGTAAGGCCTAACAAAAGAATGTAAAGATGAATTAATTTTCTCAATTAGTGTTTGTTATTGTTCACGTTTTCATAGACCACTGTACTTTTTATATATCCCCATCCCCAACTCTCCCGCAGTGCTTAGCAGGCACTGGAGCATGGCAACAGATCAACACAGCAGTCAAACTGCACTCCCCTCGTTACCCAGTTTTTGATTTGCAAGACGGTCAAAAGTACCAGTTCCGAGTCTATTCTGTCAACTTGTATGGCTCCAGCGAGGCCTCGGCGCCCTCTGAGCCCATCCAAAAGGTTGATGAATATGGTAAGAGCATTCGCCCATTTATTTTTTAGTTTTGAGAGAAAATAGGTGCAGGACAATCTTGTGAAGTCTGGTCTTAATAAAGTTTAAACCATGCAAATGTTACACAGTTTTGGTTTACAAATATGCAGTATTTTTATTGGTGGAATTTTTTTTTTTTTTTTCATTCTTTTAAAGTTTCATAAGATCCCTATTTTCTTGAAACTGTGTATGAGTTGCGTAAAACTTTTGGTACTTTTAAAGATAAATTTAAATCAGTGTGTTTTAGTGATTGAATAAAGTTGTTTCTTGTTCTTCCTGTTCTGTCACTTTTTGATTTATGCTGTTAGAAGAACACAAACATATGAATTACTAACACTGATATTTTCTTAAAAGTGGCTGTATTTTGCAGGTATTGAACTGCCAGTCGGTACGTACAGAATAATAATATTTGAAGTAGTTTGTAAAGACACTGATTCACACTGCTGTAATGCCACAAATGAATTCAGTTTTTCACCATTGTCATGTGTTCTAACGACCAGTGATGGTTAATGCCAGTATTTCACTGGGCTGCAACTAGTTGATGAACAGCATTAAAATAAATTATGTGCACAGCCTAAAATACAGTTGTGCAAGTCAAGCACACAAAAATACACTTTTTTTTAAATCACCAAACTGCTCACCCAATCACAATCACCCAGAATTCAAGAAAACTGCAACTCAAAATTAATCTATTTTCTCACAGTTTTGAGTTGTCAACTAGTCTCCAACAATCAATGCCCAGTGAGATACTACCTTCGAGCACATGAACATGACTTGTTGAAAATCACTTGATAGTTGCACATAATAAACAGTCACAGCTTTTCATTAAAAATATCACAAAGACACGCTTTACAAAATGTACTTTGAGTAATGTCTGTTAAAAATTACACTCCTACAAATCATATGTCTCATTCCTTAGATCATCAGAAGATTTTGCTCTCGTTGTTGTTTTTAACTCATCTCCAAGAACCTGTGTTTTTAATGTAATTCTAATTTTATAAATCAATGTCTTCACTATAAATGGGATGGTGAAGCCATTATTTCAAAATAACATTTATGAAAACATAATTAATAATTTTCTTTTTTTTCTCCAGGTGTCCCCTCTGCTCCTGGTCAGATTGTTGCCACCAGAAACACCAAGTCCTCTGTTTTTGTTCAATGGGAAACTCCCAAAAATCAGAAAAACCTTGTGGGATATTACATTGATGGCCGTGCTGTTGGATCCAAAGAGTGGTTTGCTTGTAACCACAAACCATTCAGACATAACAGGTGAAAAATGCTGCAATCTGACTGCTTACATTTGAAACATTATGGTCATTTTGATGACCAATTTAAGAGGATTATTTGGATATATCAAATTCAAACGAACTTTTGAGTTAAGTTTTTGCTTGGTGTTTTTATCCATCCATCCATCCATCTTCTTCCGCTTATCCGGGATCGGGTCGCAGGGGTAGCAGCCTAAGCAGGGAGACCCAGACCTCCCTCTCCCCAGCCACTTGGGCCAGCTCCTCCGGGGGAATCCCAAGGCGTTCCCAGGCCAGCCGAGAAACATAGTCCCTGCAGCGTGTCCTGGTTCTTCCTCTGGGCATCCTTCAAGCGGGACGTGGAGAAAACCCATTTCAGCCGCTTGTATTTGCGATCTCATTCTTTCGGTCACTACCCAAAGCTCGTGACCATAGATTAGGGTAGGAACGTAGATCGACCGGTAAATCGAGAGCTTCGCTTTTTGACTCAGCTCTCTCTTCACCACGACAGACCGGTGCAGTGCCTGTTTCACTGCAGACGCTGCACCAATCTGCCTGTAGATCTCCCACTCCATTTTTCCCTCATTCGTGAACAAGACCCTGAGATACTTAAACTCTTCCACTTGGGGCAGGACATCTTCCCCGACCCGGAGAAGGCACTCTACCCTTTTCCGGCTCNAACATAGTCCCTCCAGCGTGTCCTGGGTCTTCCTCTGGGCCTCCTCCTGGTGGGACGTGCCCAGAACACCTCACCAGGGAGGCGTCCAGGAGGCATACTAATCAAATGCTCCACTCTAAGTCCCTCCCGGATGACCCTATCTTTAAGGGAGAGCCCAGACACCCTGCGGAGAAACCTAATTTCAGCCGCTTGTATTCGCGATCTCGTTCTTTCGGTCACTACCCAAAGCTTGTGATCATAGATGAGGGTAGGAACGTAATCGACGGGTAAATCAAGAGCTTCGCCTTTTGACTCAGCTCTGTCTTCACCATGACAGACCGATACTGTGGCCGCTTCACTGCAGGCGCTGCACCAACCTCCGCCTGTCGATCTCTTGCTCCATTTTTTCCCCATTCGTGAACAAGACCCTGAGATACTTAAACTCCTCCACTTGGGGCAGGACATCTTCTCCGACCCGGAGAAGGCACTCTACCCTTTTCCGGCTCAAGACCATGGCCTCGGATTTGGAGGCACTGATCCTCATCCCAGC
>NC_051432.1:1319068-1359547 GCF_001649575.2 Kryptolebias marmoratus
GGACCAAGCTCTGACACCGGTCATAAAGGGACCTAACAGCCCGTATCAAAGGGCCTGGTACCCCATACTCCCGGAGCACCCCCCACAAGATTCCCCGAGGGACACGGTCGAACGCCTTCTCCAAGTCCACAAAACACATGTAGACTGGTTGGGCGAACTCCCATGCACCCTCAAGGACCCTGCCGAGAGTGTAGAGCTGGTCCAGTGTTTCACGACTAGGATGAAAACCACACTGCTCTTCCTGAATCTGAGGTTCAACTATCCAACAGACCCTTCTCTCCAGAACCCCCAAATAGACCTTACCAGGAAGGCTTAAGAGTGTGATCCCTCTGTAGTTGGAACACACTCTCCGGTCCCCCTTTTTGAATAAGGTGACCACCACCCCGGTTTGCCAATCCAGAGGAACTGTTCCCGATGTCCACGCGATATTGCAGAGTCGTGTTAGCCAACACAACCCTACAACATCCAGAGCCTTAAGGAACTCCGGGCGAATCTCATCCATCCCCAGGGCCTTGCCACCGAGCAGCATTTTAAGCACCTCGGTGACCTCAGCACCGGAGATTGGAGAGCCCGACCCAAAGTCCCCAGGCTCCGCCTCCTCAATGGAAGACGCGCTGGTGGGATTGAGGAGGTTTTCAAAGTATTCCGCCTGTGGGACTCCAGAAGCAGCTGACGGGTACCTGCAGTCCAAGCGGCCCATCTCCGAAGCAGTGACCAAAGAAGCAGGGCCAGCCTTGAAAAAATGCAGATGTAAACGCGCGCAAAGCAAGCCCAGTAGAGTGGAGCCGGGACCTTTAGAGCCCGTGTGAAAGGGGAATATGTGTCTGCATGTGTTAATGGGTTCTCAGTCAATAACTCTGAAACAAAGATATTGATAGATTAAACATTGAACACGAGGACTGATGTGGTAAATGGACCAAAAGTGGACAGTATGATGACTGTTATTCTCATATGTTCAATCAAAATAAAAAAAATATTTTTGATTAATTGAGCAATTTTTAGAAATGCATTTTTGTCCTTGAGAAAACGCAATAATAGTGTTTAATTTGATTAAAAAAAAACAAAACAAAAAAACAATGATTGTGCTTCAGGTTTGTGGTCCACGGCCTGATTCCAGGAGAGACTTATGTGTTCCGAGTCCAAGCTGTCAACGTCTTTGGCCTCAGTGAGGAGTCTCAGGAGTCTTCTCCCATCGCTGTGGAGCCTGCCCTCGGTAACAAGAAGCACTGGTTTATCATTACATGAACACATACCCACACACACACATATATATATATATATTGTAAATAACTAATGTTTCAGTATGAAATATGTAGTGCATTTAAATACGCTTTTTCAGATGAATTAAATAGCAGAATAAATTAAAATGAATTGAAAAGGTGGCTCACAACATTAAATGGTTTTTTTTTGTTTTTTTTTTAAAAAAAGCTCATGCTCAGTCAGTTTCATTTTATTCTGTCCAGGAAAGGGAGAGTGTTATGGTATGTATTAAATACTCTGCTCTTCCAACCATACTTACACACTTTTCCCTTTTTGTTCACCTTTCACTTTGCACAGAAGCACATATTTTTCCCCCAGATATTTCTGCTCTGCAAAAATATTTCACTATAAAGTAAAATTGTGTGCTAAGGAAGTGCTAAAATGTAGTTATTTGGTTAAATTGCATGAAAAGCATGATTGCAGGTAATCATAATGATGTTTTTTTTAGATTATTTATGAAGATGTAAAGAAGTCTGGATAAGTATGTGTTAATGTTCATATTGTGTTCATTTCAAATGTAAAGCTTTATGAATCACAAAACTTACAGCAACTCCCAGTGCTCCCTATGGCATCACAATGCTGAGCAGTGATGGCTCGTCCATAACTGTGGCCTGGAAGAGTCCCAAACACTGCGGTGGCTCCAAGGTCAACGCCTATTACATCGACAAGCGTGATGCTGACACTTTGGTGTGGAAGGAGTTCAACCTGTCTGCTGTCACAGAGAGAGTCTGCACTGTGAGTTCACAGGTTTTTTTAGACTCAGAAGAGCAGTGAATCATTATACCTAATAAACAAGCTTTATATTGTACTTTTAGGTAGACAATCTAAAAGATGGTACATTTTACGAGTTCAGGATTCAGGCTGGTAATCTGGCTGGTGTTGGTCTACCATCAGCTCCAAGTGTCCCGATGAAGTGTGAAGCTTGGACTATGGCAGAGCCAGGTACAGGATCGTTACTTCTGCTAATATTCAGCACTGTTTGTTTTCTGTCAGCCAAAGGTGTTCTAGTTCTGTTTCAAGCTGAAATGTGGAAGGCACTGAATAGATGAACAATCAAAATTTATGAACTTAAATCAAAATCTTAAAAAAACAAATGAAGAATGTCAATATAAATTTTACATCAGCTACAGCATTTTAATGCAATGTTTAGTGTTGTTTCAGAAAGAGTTGATTGAGATGACAAAATATGTTATATTATAAAAAATATGTTTGTTATAAACTCACTGGAGCATAACAGTGGGAGTCTTAGGGCTACAACTAATAATTATTTTGGTATTTGACTGCTTGATGTTTTTTTAATTCGTTAGCAATTATTTTAATGTTAATTCTTATTTATTTGATAATGTTTAAAGGACTGAATAAATATTGAGAAAAATAACATTTTTAATATTTCATTGTAAAGGTTGGATGATCGAAAATTAACTTGTTTAAAATAAGTCTACACAGTGGACTGAGCAGTTTTTTCTTTGTCCCTCATTTTGTGCAAAGTTTTTTTTAAAACCAGTAGAATTACATTTGAAAGCAAGTGACACATTAATTAAACATATGTCAATAAAAATAACAATTGTAAAGGTTAGATCTGCTCGTGTTTTAATGTGGCGTTGGTATGAATAAGCTTAATAACCTTTTCCTGTATACACCGGCTGTGTTTAAATGTATTTATTTATGGAAGTGTTGCTTCCTAAACCATGATTTTGATTGGTTCTCTGATGAGCCAGTCATCAGACTCCAGTGTGAGCAGTCTGAGTTGACCCTCATGTGCCGAAGAAGACATGACTTTCACATGCAGCACGCTGTGTTTACAGAAGTAAATATGGATGCTACACATGTTAGCGTGTGTGTAACAGTTCAGAAGTTGTTGTGTAGTCGGAGCTGACAAAATTATTATCTGCCATGCTTGTTTCATGCAGTGTTTACATTTGATTTTGCTCCTACTCCAGCACAGAATTTAACTTCTTGAATGGGAGCAGCATACTGAAGTATCGATCCCATCACATGAGTATCGATACAGTCCAACACCAACATTAGTATCACATGTTGGTGTAGATTCTCAATCATCCAGAACATGGCAGTTCTAAAAACGTTGTGAAAAAAACAAAGCAACTAGACTTCTAGTTCTCTAGACTAGTTCTGAGCTTTGAACTGCATGACTTTGGTATCAATAATATTAATATTTGTATCAATTCATATACCCCTACTTCAGTGGCGTGAAATTCATCATAATCATTCAGACTGTGGTCGCTTTGAAAAACATGAAATATGTATCTGATTTAGTACTACATATGAAAGTGACCTCAATCAAATTTTTAAAATAAAATCCAATTTGCAACATTGGAATAACAATTGGATTTTTGACTTGGAAACTCAAAGGTCCCTGACTTAACTCCACTTCATAGTTAAATGTGTATGTCCTGCAAATAAAAAGTTATGATAGCTACAAGAATAAACTGTATTTTCACGTTGGTTGGTTTGAATCTTATTAAATGAGCTCCACACATTATAGTTTACAATCTCTATTAGGAAACATGTTGCCACTTTGTTTGAATAACAGAATTCTTTCCCAGATCAGAGGTCTGACCTCCAAGGTAAATGAAACACAGCAAAACACCTACATGTCCCAGTAAACATTAGCGATTTTGACTTTATGTGATATTAAAATTAAGTGAATAAAAATGTCCTAAAAGCCTTTTGGAAACTAGAATAATCAAAGCTTTTGAAAATTTTAAACAGATCCAAAACTGAGAAACAGAAACTATAAGTGGTACCTAGTTACTTTTTATATGAATCAGAAAGTAAGTAAAAAGAAAAATAAACTAGATCACAAAGTAAAGCTATAGAACAAGAGTAATAAAAATACTCCAATACTGTACCATAAAACAAAAACACCATCTGGATTTCTGTGTGTTCCTAAAGGCCCTAATATTTAGAAATTACACAAAACTTGAGAACAAAACTCTTAAGAAGTCTTTCTGAAGATGTTTTATGTTTTTTTGTTTATTCAAGGCCCAGCCTATGATCTGAGCTTTAGTGAGGTCAGAGGTGAGTCTCTGGTCATTCTGTGGAAAGCTCCAGTTTATACTGGAGCGAGTGCTGTCACTGGATACTTTGTGGACATGGCGGATAAGGGCTCATCAGAGTTTGTGACTCTGAACAAGGAAGCTGTGAGCCATTGTTACTTGCAGGTAGAAGGACTATTGCAAGATTCATTAGTTATAATCTAGCACCTTCAGAATGTGCTCTCACTTGTTTTCACTTCCACATCTTGCTTTACATGTGATGATATTGCATTTCCATGGTTTGCTGCAGGTGACTGGACTGGAGAAAGGTAAAAGTTACGTCTTCAGAGTTTGTGGTGTCAATGCAAACGGGGTCGGGAAACCTTCTCAGCTTTCTGAGCCGGTCTGCGCCAAAGCTCTTCCAGGTAACATCAGTTTTCCCTGCTGACTCATTACATCGTCAGCATGCTTGTGTTTCACTTCAACCCATTTTTACATTTCAGTATATGAACAGTGACATCCACCAATAACAAAAAAAATCACTGTTAATAAACTTGTCACTGGTCCATATGTGTTAAAAAATGAACCATATGTTGTAAACAGAAACACGGATACACTGAGAATTTAGAAGTCTGAGTAATTTACTGGATATCAAATCACAAATTGCACTATAATAATAAATGGGATGTAAATTTGTCCAACAACTTAGTGACAGGACAGTTGAACTGAGATGTAAAGCAGGTTTTAGATGAAGCCCTGATAAACAATTGTTATACAGCTCACAAAGTTCCATGTATGTAGTTACCATTAACCAGGCTGTAACATAAGATAACTTCAGGAAAGACACAAACACAAGTTGTAAAATATTATTTAACTTTTTTTAATCATTGTTTTAATCATATCTCATTTGGGTGTTACCGTGTTTTTCCAGGCACTAAAGAGATAGTGGCTGGTGTGGACGAGGAGACTGGAGACATTTTTCTGTCTTTGGAGGCCTGTGAGATCTGTGAGACATCTAAGTTTCTGTGGTCAAAGAACTACAAACCCGTCGGTGACTGCCCCAGAGTCACTGTCACAGCAAAGGGCAGAACGTAAGCTTACTTGTTGAGGCACCCCTCGGGTTTTAAGGCAGTTTCCTCTGTAATCATAACAGCAATAACCATCTTTAAGAAACAGAACATTTTACTACAGCCAATGTGTAAACAGCAGTTTGCATTATTTCACAGAATTTACATTGATGACATGTTTGACCAATCTATTTTTACAGAAAAATAAACTATATATATATATATTATTTATTGAAAGACGAAGGATGAAAGTCAGCCGTAGAAAGACAGAATACCTGTGTGTGAATGAGAGGGAGGCAGGAGGAACAGTGAGGCTACAAGGAGCAGAGGTCACAAAGGTGCAGGACTTCAAGTACTTAGTGTTGACTGTCCAGGAAAACAGAGTGTGGTAAAGAGGTGAAGAAGAGAGTCCAGGCAAGATGAAGTGGGTGGAGAAAAGTTTCAGGAGGGATTTGTGACAAAAGGGTGGCAGCAAAGGTCAAAGGAAAGGTTTACAAGACAGTGGTGAGAGCAGCTATGTTGTATGGTTTGGAGACAGTGGGACTGACAAAAAGACAGGAGACAGAACTGGAAGTGGCAGAGCTGAAGATGTTGAGGTTCTCCTTGGGAGGGACAAGGATGAATAGGATTAGTAATGAGGTCATCAGAGGTACAGCACAGATTGAAGGACTGGGAGATAAAGTTAGAGAGGCCAGACTGAGATGGTTTGGACATGTGCAGAGGAGGAACAGTGGGTATATTGGTAGAAGGATGTTAGAGATGCAGCTGCCAGGAAAAAGACAAAGAGGAGACATATGGATGCAGTTAGAGAGGACATGGAGGGAGTTGGAGTGAGGACAGAGGACACAGAAGACAGAGTTAGATGGAGGAGGATGACTCGCTGTGGAGACCCCTGAAAAGGAAACAGCTGAAAGAAAAAGAAGTCATTTTTTGTATATTTAAACCCATTGTCAGTCCTTAACTTTCAGTGTGAGGAGCTTCAACAATTTATCATAAAGATTTTTGCAATAACATCTGTTTTTCAATACAACAGCTAAGTGTTAATTTTAAGTTAGTTTAAAATTTTACATTTTTGGAAATTATAAACAGAAATCAAGCACTGCGGTGGCCTTTGATATTTGTAAGTTTGAATGTTTGGCCTTTGATATTTGTAAGTTTACTAGTTGTGTCCTTCACAGCTCCCGACTTACCTTCACCAACCCTGATAAGGACGATTTGGGCAGATATTCTGTGGTCGTCACTGACACTGATGGAGTTTCTTCCAGCCACACTCTAACTGAGGATGGTAGGAATTTCATTTTATAAATTTCTAAACCCAGGTGGTTTTTTATTAAAATTCCTAGACACAGGGCCCTCTGTGGTTGTTGGTTTGTTGTTGTTGTTATTGTTGTTATTGTGTTTGCTGCTCATGTTTGTTTTCTCTGTTGTTTTTCTACAGCCTTGAACACCATGCTTGAGCTCAGCTACGCTATCAAACATCCAAGTGAGTTTCAATTTGTGTCTCAGCACCTCACCTCTGGTATCATTCCTCATCATGATCTGATATTAAAACCTTTTTGTTCTGCATCTTTGTGCAGTTGTTCCTCTGAAACACAGTCTCAACTATGAGATTTTGGAGAAAGGTCATGTGCGTTTCTGGGTCCAGGCTGTCAAACTGTCTCCATCTGTGTCCTACAGGTTCATTGTTAACGACAAAGAAGTCACCAGTGGGGAGGTATAATACCAACACTCAGTATTCTCTCATTTTGAAATGAAATTATTGATAACTGTGAATGTTTTCTGGTATATCTGTTTATTTGTGATTAAAATAGTTAAACTAAACTGAGTGTTTCCCAAACTATCTATATAAATTTCAAAAATTATTCAAAAAGTATTTTTAAAACTAAATGAAAGGATATTTTCCAGTGCTGTTAATGTGTATATTAGAGGTGTAATGCCTAAGTCACATTTCGGTATGTGGCTCGGTATGAGAGCAACGTTTCAGTCCAGGGGTCTGTACAACAAGAAAGAGAAACAAATGCCAAATGTTCCTTTTTTCATTTTCAAAATAAAAAGCAACACAGAACTGAATAACATCTCACAAAGTGAAAATACAAATAAAAAAAATGGAAAACAACAAAACTTCACAGCTTGGTGACTGCTAGTGTGGAAAAATTACACTTAATATCAGAGATATTGAATAAATAGGCAGAGGTAGAAATAGTACTTAAAGAATGTACTTGAGTAAAAATACAGTTGCTCTGTTGAAATGTTGCTCAAGTACAAGTCATATGTTCCACAAGCATTGGAAGGGATGAATAAATGTCAGCCTTCTATTAAAAAGAAGTTCAGGTGTCATGAGGTTCTAGCTGCTATGATGAGCTGAATGTTTGAGCCTGGTTAGATCACCATGGTAACAGAGGCTGAGTTTGAGCCTGGTTAGATCACCATGGTAACAATGGCTGAGTTTGAGCCTGGTTAGATCACCATGGTAACAGAGGCTGAGTTTGAGCCTGGTTAGATCACCATGGTAACAGAGGCTGAGTTTGAGCCTGGTTAGATCACCATGGTAAAAGAAGCTGATTTAGAGCAGCAGGTGATGATTTCAGTTTTAGCTTAAACTATCAGTAAGAAGCTCTGTCTGTCACTGATTCTTCTCTGACTGAGATCCCAACTACAAAACTCAGACTGAGAGAACATTTATATGTCATCATAGTTATACTTACGGCTGTAAGATTTTAAACTAACCCATTGTCAAATACAACAAAACTAAAAATCCCACCTCTCATTTTAAGTCAGTCAGTGCTCCACATTTAGACGTTGATCAAATGTTGGTGTGTTTTTTTTAATTTATTTAACCACATTACAATATTTTTTCTAGTGGTATATGTTTAATTTAATCTATAAAATGTAACTTAAAGATTCTAATTTTAAGTAAGATCATTCCATTTGACCAAATTTCATTCTTTAAAGGTAACTCACGTAACTTTTATCAACTATGAGAAATGTGCCTAAAAACTTGAATCCACTCACACTTTGTCCCTCAAGAAGCTGCAGTTAGGCTATAGTAAAAAAACTGTCTGTGGGTGTAGTTTGCACAAAATCTCTGTACGTTTATTAAACAGTAAAACTCTTCCTTCATGGCTCTGCATGTCTTCTAGCTCGATCATACACCAGCTGAGTGGTAGGAATCAGAATCAGAAAGGAACTAGTCCAGTCATTTGCAGGTGTTATGGTGCACATTTTTTCCTCCTCCTGATTAGAATTTCTTTTTTGTTTGTTTGTTTACATTCAAATTTTTTACTTAATAGATGAGATTTCAAATGTTACTAATTACAATACTTGAAATAAAAAGTCCAGTAAAAGTATAGATTTAAATAGTTCCTTAAAAAAGTACAAAGTACATAAAAGTCATACTCAATTATAGCAACGCGAGTAAATGAAATTTGCTATTTTGCACCTCTGTAACTAGGCTAGCATCGATTTCATGACACAGCTGGCTGCAGTCCACACACCGCTGTGACCACAGAGTTTTTCCACATAGCTGGTTTGAATTTAACAGACAGCTCTGTACATTTCGGCATGTTATTCTGAACCAACCATGCTTTGTTTGGTTTAGTGTGTAGTATGGTATTCCTTTATTTCTGCTGTAACTGTTAGCATAATGCAAATAAATAAAGTATGTGCCTACTCTGGGAGTGGTGCTCACCTGTGACTGATGTATTCATCATATAGATCATACAAATACATATACCATTACACTGTAGTGTATATTCATCAGTAACGCTGACGTTAAAACCAGGTGTTATTTTCAATAGCCTTTAGTCTGTAAAAGTCCATAAATATGCAAAAGTTGATGGAAGTTCCTTAAGTACTGGGGAGCCACAAGCCAGTGTAGTCCCAGTTGCAACTAGCAAGACATAGCCTGAGTGTACATTTTCTCCACATTTTCCTTTCAGGGTCACAAGATCAGCCATGATGTGGCTTCTGGCGTGATCCAGATGACGGTGGATCATTTCACCAGATCCAACGAGGGCACATATACTGTCCAGATCCATGACGGCAAGGCCAAAACCCAGAGCTCTTTGGTCCTGGTGGGAGATGGTAACACTGTTTAACCTTTGCATACCAGTCAGCTGATGAATAATAAGTTGTCTTTCAATCCGCTGCATTGTTTATATAGCTAAATCTCCATATACTGTGTGAAAAATGTGAATTTGTCATTTTTGGTGGTGGGTTCAGAGTTAAAATAATTAAAATTATAACTTGTTTGGCTTCTAACATTAACATATTTCAGCTTTTATTCAATATCTAATTCCTGTGCTTTTTCTTAGTGTTCAAGGCTGCTCTGAAGGAGGCTGAGTTTCAGAGGAAAGAGCACATCAGGAAGCAGGGTAGAAAAACACAAAAACACATAGTGTTCAATGTCAATTGTATATTTTGATACACATCCAATTGGATATGAAAAGTCGATGACGAGCTTTGTGTTAGCTTTTGCTGAAGGTTTGCCTTCTTAAAATTTAAACTTCTTTGTCTTTTCACTATTGTAGGTCCACATTTCTCTGAGTATCTGTATTTCACTGTCACTGAGGATTGTACCGTTAGGCTGGCTTGCAAGGTAACAAAATCACACCCTTAAAGACAGTTTGTATTATAAGTTTGCATGTCAATTATGTTTTTCTTTTTTGTTGCATTGTTACTTTTCATCACTTTTGTAATTTTGTCTGGCTGTTCCAGTGAAGCATTTCAGTCCTGTGTGTTTGGTAGGTGGCTAATGTGAAGAAGGAAAGTGCTTTTCATTGGTACAAAGAGGATGAGGAGATTGTTCCGGAGACTCCACCCAATGTTATGTCTGGGGCTTGCGCTCTTCCTCTCCCTCTGGTACAATTATCCATCATAACATAATCATAATCAAATTTAAAATGTTAATTATTGCAATTCAGCTGCTTAATTTCCTAAATGTTTGTAAAGTAACATGATACTTCTGCTTGTTGTGAACCATGTGTTTATTTAGTTCTCCAGAAAAGATCAAGGTGTTTACAAGGCTGTGCTCAGTGACGATAGAGGAAAGGACACTTCTACGTTTGACATTTCAGGCAAAGGTACACATTCATGATTCAGATTAAGTCAACTATGTAGTTAAATTTTCATATATTAGTCATAATCCATTTAACACAATTTCCCTCTTTCCCTTTCATTTTCAGTGTTTGATGACATTATCAATGCCATTGCCCACATTGCTGGTAGGTGGGATCAGCTGGATTTTGTTTTGTTTTGAACTTAACCTTTTTGTGCCACTCAGTGTATGAAATACACTGACCACAAAGCCAAAATTGCAACTCCAATTTCAAAAATGCCATTTTATTCACAATGGAACAGAGTAAACCTATCAAAAGTTGATACTAAGAAATTGTACCTTTTTATTTGGAAAAAAAAAGTTTAGCCCCCAAACTTTTCTACTACAAAGCCATGTTGTTGTAATAAATGCAGTATGCAGTTTAGCATTATCTTGCTAGAATATGCAAGGCCTTCATGGGAGCATCTGTTGTTCTAACATATGCGGATACTTTTCTGCATTGATGGTGCCTTGCCAGATGTGTAAGCTGCCCATGTCATAGGCACTAATGCACCCTCATACCGTCAGAGAGCCAGGCTTTTGAATTGTGCGCTGATAACAGACCAGATGGCCTGTCTCCTCTTTATTACGGGGAAAATGGCATCCATGGTTTCCAAAGGGATTTCAAGTTTTGATCCGTCTGGCCACAGAACAGTTTTCCACTTTGCCTCCGTCCATTTTAAATGAGCTTTGGCCCGGAGAAGATGGTGGCATTGCTAAATAGTGTTCACTTATGGCTTCTTTTTTTCCTGATAGAGCTTTAACCATCATGTGTGGATGACACAGTGAGTTGCGTTTACAGACAATGATTTGTAGAAGTGTTC
This sequence comes from Kryptolebias marmoratus, assembly GCF_001649575.2. NCBI lineage: Eukaryota > Metazoa > Chordata > Actinopteri > Cyprinodontiformes > Rivulidae > Kryptolebias > Kryptolebias marmoratus. The sequence continues at coordinate 1,330,311 of NC_051432.1, forward strand.
CTTAATCCATGTAGGGATGTCAGAAGCAGGCCTGTTTTTAATGCAATGATCCCTGAGGGCCTGAAGATCACAGCCATTCAATATTGACTTTCAGCCTCGTCCTTTGAGCTCAGAGATTTCTGCAGATTTTTAAAAATCTTTTGATGATATTATGATCTGTTTAGACAGATCAGAAGTTAGTGTGCGGCATCATTACACTCAAAGTTGGACATTTAGCTGTAAAATCTTCAAAAATTGTAAATCTTAAACTGTAATTGTGTAAAAACCATAGATAAATGCCAGTTCAGTCATGTAAAGTTCTATTTTCTGTGACCCGTTTAAACATAGCCATCCTGACACATGTGACACAAGCAACTGTTTAGAACACCTAATGCCCAACAAAAGACATGTTTACACAGTTTAATCTACATTAGTTGTAGCCACATGAAACAAAGCAAAGATTTAATACTGCTAGTTTAATCATTTTTGCTGCTCAAACAGTAATTGATTATTTTCTAATATTTAGTTACCTAAACACAACATTGAATTTGCCCCGCCCTTTGACAATGTGCAGCTTGATTGACACACTGCATACCAGTGGATTGGCAGGTTGAATCAATAAGTGAGAAAAATAACATAATTTGTAAACAGTGAGAAAGACCTGACTGACACTTGTTTGACTGAAAAGGTGCAAAAAGGTGTTGCAGCCTGTGTGCTCAGCTCAGTTCAGATCTTTATTGTCCCTAAGGGGGAAATTTTGCATCACTGGTTAAAATGACATAAGGACACAAAACAAGGCACAAGATATTGTGTGCTCAACTAACAATCCCATGACATTTCAGTAGTGATGAAATAAACAAAAAGCTCATTAAAATGCCAGAGAGGGTTTAGTTGGCTGCTGTGTGAAATTGGCCTTGCCTTTTTTTCTATTTGTTTCAAGTTTCTGACAAGGACAGCTGCTGAATTCAAATTATCATACAGCCTGATTTCACAGTTCAGTGCAGAGAATTTTTTATGCATTGGAATGTTTTAAGATGTGTTAATAATATCATAAGAAATTCATCTATTCCAGGTTATGTTTCCAGCTTTTTTTAATATTATTGCTTTCTGCTTTATGGGAATAAATAAGTTATAGTTGATACAGAAACAGAAGAGAGTTAACCTACAGAAAGTTATTATTCTCAGTTTTACTCACTGCAAATTAAAACACATCTGACTGGTATGTTCCAAAAAAGTGCATTAGCTAGTTAGACTTAAAAGATTTTTTCCTGATATTGCTTCCTACTTACTAAGATTCCTACTTATCATTCTGCACAGTGTGTTCAACTTAACTGTAGAGACAAAGACAAACTACTAAAACCTGTCTCAACAACAGAAAAATATTACCAGACCTGCTTAATTTCCCCAATAAATTTTTACTTACAAACTAAGAAGGAAATCAAAAAGTACCCTGTCAGATCATTTTTACCCCTGTTTGGGTTCTTTTGAAGTTCACAAAATTATTATGGAAAGTAGAAGTGTGTGTTAAATGCAGTATGCACAAACAATGAAGCACTGACTATATAAACAGATGTTAGTGGTGTTGTGGTGGCATGTAGGCAACAGGCTTAACTGAAAGAGGCCCCGAAATGGAATTCTCTGTAGGGCTTCTTCATACCTTGGGTTGGGTTTACTTTCTGTTACTGTGAAGTATGCCTGAGCTATAGAGCTTCAACTAAAGCTGGATTTTCTTACACAATTCACCCAAATCTTGTTGTTGTGTATGTGAATATCTTTTGCACTTTTTTTGTTTTTGTTTTTAATTTAGTCTATATCCTACAACATACTGCTACAAAAAGTCATAACACACTATTTCTGATCAAGCTGCATGGTTTACTGTATTTGTTATGGGTTTTTCTAAAGCTTCTCAGAGGAGTAAAGATCTGAAAATCATGGTGGAAATGGAAGAATAACTGGTGTTGAGAAACCATGTTTTTAGTATTTACTCCTTTCAGAGGAATCTCACCTCACCACTTAGTTTCTGTCACTGGATCTTTGATGTTGCAGAAAAGACGGACACACAAAACGAGTCCAGACCAGAGGTTTAATTACCAGTCATACATTGATTTTAACATTCAGCTGAATGGAGACAAAAACTCACCAACAAGAAGAAACAGCAACAAGTTCCCAGTTGTGTCTGGGGTGATTCCCCTTTCTCCTCCTTTTTATACTATGAACCGCCCCCAAGACCAGGGTTTTCCGCACACAAACCGCTGCAGCAGCTTGTTTTTCCGCCTAAAGGACGGCTACCTTATCTCACTCGCACCTGTCATGATGTCCTGGAGTCTTCGGCCTCCTTCACCCTACAGACACAACTGTTCTGTTCTTTGTGATTATTTTATCATAAGCTAAGCCAGTGGTTCCCAAAGATTTTCTTCTTCTCTCTATGGATTACAATACCCCCCCCCAAAAAAAAAAAAAAATTAAAAAAAAATCAACTGAGCATACACATTGTTCAACCAGACATACATAAACACATATTTTGTTTTCAAACTCCACTGAAGATTATTTCACACTTCAGGTTGCAACAAAACAAGCTACAAACCATCTTTACAGTGAAACATTTTTGTGTAACTGTTTTTTTTTTGTTTTGGTATGGTTTTTTATTCATCCATACCGCTTCCCACGCCCCCCCTGCAATGGCACTGTGCCCCACAGTTTGGGAACCACTGAGTTAAACGTAACCTCATTTTAGCAATCTAAGTATCAAAGTTTCATTATACTGCACACTGGCAAATATAATTGTGCTGGAATGTTTATGGATTGGCTCTCAAAAGAAGGATAAACGCTTCCCTCTTAACATGACTTGTAACCTCATTTCCATAGTATACTTTGTAATAGTGAAAATGTTCACATATTAGAAACAGACAGCCTTTTTTAACACACAAACTAACATTGAGTCTGCCTTAAAACGTGGCCTTTTTATTTTCAGGCTTTTGTCTCTCGCTGAATGTTTGTATGTGTGTTTGTCTCAGGTGCGTCTGCCTCTGACCTGGTGATGCAGTGTACTCCAGAGGGCATCAGACTGCAGTGCTACATGAGTTACTATACAGAGGAGATGAAGACAGTCTGGAAACATAAGTACAGCCTCTTTTTTAACTCCACCAAGTTGATCAGCAGATGCATCTACAAATAACATTTCTTTGATATTCTTACTGCTAGCAGCTGACAGATTTTATTATGTTTGCTGATGTGGCTCAGCTGATAGAAAGAGAAGATACTTTTTTCATACATGAAATTAGTTTTGTGATCATTTGATCAAGTTTCCAGTACATAAAACTCAAAGCATTTTGTCTTCTTTATGTTAAAGGCTAGTTTAGAAGGAGATTTTACTGTTGTCACCTGAACAAAAAACAACATCAGAGCTCATTTAGGCTCTACTGCATGAAACCAGCAGTGTAATACAAGCTTATATAGGCTGACAGAACAATGCGGTCCTGTTGATTACACTTTATGCTTTGCAGTCTCTTAGACTTTGGACAAACGTTTTTTGTTTTTCAAACAGTTCCTTGTCAATCCTTTTTGTGGGTTCCTGAAAGTCTGTCTGAATAAGTTTACTTTTCCATTAAATCCCTCATCTGTCAATTTGTTGCACTTTAACTCAGGCTCCAGAAAACCTAGACTTTTTATACACTTAGTATGAATTCTGAACTAATGATGTGTGTGAAACTGCAGGGGGACTAAGATTGCCTCCTCTGAGAAGATGAGGATCGGTGGCGCAGCAGAGATGGCCTGGATGCAGATCTGTGATCCCTCTGATAAGGAGAAAGGTCAATACTCTATTGAAATCTCAGATGGCGTAACGACCCACACCAGGACATTTGACCTCTCTGGACAAGGTAGCAAACTTTTCCTACATCTGCTTGTGCATAAATTTGATTTAATTGTGTTATCTACGTTTCTCTATTTTTTCGTTTTCTAAATTTTGTAATTTGTTTTTGTATTTTTTGCAGCATATACTGATGCATATGAAGAGTACTTAAGACTGAAGTAGGTTTGGATGACAATAGCTTAGAAATATGCCTTTTTAAACATGTTTTAAAACATTTTAATCATACTGAACTTTTGTCTTTTAGGGCTGCCGCATTTGCTGAGAAGAGTAAGTATATCAAATATTAATAGATTAATGCTTTTTCTGAAAAATATACTAATGTAGATTTGTTCTTTTAAACTTAAGAGGTTGTGGGTCAAAGGAAGCTGACACATTTCTAATTTAGAGCTGTTATGTATCAGAAAAAAAGAAATGAAAAAGGTCTAAAGCCATCTTAACATCTCTTTAAACAATCTAAATATTTAAAATTAAGTCTGGCATAACAGTAAATAATTTTGCATCTAAATATATCACAGTTACAATTTTTTTTTTACTCTCCTTTGTTAATGGTACAGCTGGACTGAAAATATTTCCCAAAAGTACACACAAACAATGTGTTTAAATCCTCAAAGTTATCAGTGTGTATTTTGTGTTGAAACCAGGACAATAATATACTATTTTTACTTTCTTCTCAGACCGTGGAAGAGTGGTTGGAGGTCTGCCTGATGTGGCCACTATTATGGAGGAGAAGGTGAGAACTTTTCAGTTTGTTTTCATATGACTCTCACAGTGTTACGTTTCCATCACTGGGATGATGAAAATGTAACACATTCAACCTTCTCACTGTGTAGTAAAAAGGTTGAATGTGTCCGGGCCGCATTCCTCAGAAACAAAAGGTACGACAAGACAAAAAGAAGAGCTACAACCTGTGACTCACTCTTATTTGAATGACAAGAAACACAATCAAAGGGTCACTCCTCAGCTAATTGGCCCACAGTGGTTTTGTCAGTTTTGTCAGTCGCAGATTGTGAAGACTTCACACAACCTACATCAAATTTGTTTTCTCATTTTAGCTCAGTTTTGTTTTAGCTCTTTAAGATATCAGACCTAAAAACCTGTGTATTTTTTTATTATTTTGTCTAGTTTTATTAAGCAACTTCAGCTCAAGATTTGCATACAGGGAAGTCATAACCCAGTCTTTACTGTGTGACATTTCATTCACTTCACTCTGAAGCTGTTCTGCAACAGAGCAACAGATCAGTGAGATAGTTCCCGAAAAATAAAACTACATGACTTTTATTAAAACATTCAATTGTTTTTAGCAGCAATTCTTCATGTACCGCCTTGCTGCTTAAACGCTGACAGTAAGAAAGATTAGGAAATACAAATGTAAGTAATATTCAGTTGTAGGTTTCAAATATTTTATAGTGAAAAATGGAACAATTTCAAAACCATCTATTCAGACAGATACGTTAAGCATTAAAACAAGAAGTACATTTTCAAACATTGTCCCCTCTTTGTTCTCTGTGTTAACACAACCATCCTGTTTCAATACACTGCTCCATCTAACATCATCGGTAGGCGTGCCCTTGACATGTCTGCAGTGCTGGAAGACAAACAAAGCGTATTAACAGAGGAATGACTTGGATCAGAGACGACTTTTATCTAAAATATTTATTCAAGCACTGAGTTTGATGGCCCAGAAATTGCAAAAAAGAGATGCACACAAACAGTAAAATGTGTGGAGACGCTTCAACCAGCAACAATATTGACTAAACAACTCTAACCCCTATGAAGTTGTGCATGTGTGGAAATGGACAAAAAATCCACTGCCGTTAATTTCCTATCCTGACATAGTAAGGGGCCATTTACACTACGCTGTTTTTGAGTGAAGTAGTAGATTTTCTGCTGTGGTTCAGCCGCTCGTGTGCATTTTTGGACACTCCTATTTGCAGCGTGTGAAATTGCACATGTGCACCACAGATGTCTGCAGTCAGTAGCTGTTCTGCACATGCACGAGTAGATAAACAAGTATAGTTTTAGGATCAAGTCCCCATCCATTTTTGAGCACATGTTCACTAATCACAACACACAACTAATCTTACAACCTCTCCCTCCAAGAAAGTGCACCTTACACATGGTATGTTTGGGTCAAAATGCAATAATTATAAAGCAACAGAATGATAGTTTGACATTTCTTATCTGGCAACCCTGCCTTGCATGGAAACTACAGCAGATTCAATAAGCACAGCCATATCCTTGTAAACACATTTTTTCTTGCTAATTCACCACAATAAACATTGATAAAACATGAGTTTCAATCTGAGCTGGTTCACAAACAAATGCCCCAAAGCACACAAAAGACTCCAAGTCTCCAATTATTACATCTTTGATAGGGTGCACTGAACCAGTGTCGTTGTGAGGAATGGTCACCACATAGTGACAGCCATGTTAAATGTTATTAAACCACTATAAACTAACATTTTTTCATCTTTATCACAATATACTGCACAGCATTTGAAGTCTCACTGCTGAGAGAAACAGAATTTGATGTACTGTTGATGTCAGAAACTGGTAACAGGTGACAGTCAATGAGTATTTGAAATATTTCCTTTTCTCAAAATAATTCATATAGCTGAAGCTTTTATTTAATAAAAAGTGCTCAGGTATATGTACCTCCAACAAAATGATGTGAGCAGATTCTGCACTGCTTGAGGCTAAGACCAAGATTTATCTGCCAGTGATGTCTTAAGGACTCGGACAGTTCATGTGTTTGTTCTCCGTGCTTCATCACAACTGCAGAGATTCTGTAGTATAATTTCTTATCTCTGTCAGTCCTATTCAAGCAGCTGAAAACTGCATAAAAGTTTACCATTATGGTTGAATAATACCGAGTCACTCTTTGGGATTTCTAAACACGTAGGATACGTGTTTAGTCATTGGAGGTTGTCATCCAACATGACAGCTAGACTGTGCGTAAACATATTGTGGCAGCATCGTGAAGCTGTCTGTAGAAACGCTGGAGTTGTTTAATCATGTTGAAAACAGTCACACTGTACAAATTTGTGCTTCACTTATGACTGATTTGTAGTCTAGCTAGACTGAACACAGTCCAGTTACAGACTGTTCAGGCTGTGTGTTGTTGCTGACCACAGCTCCAAAATATCATAGTGGTTCATGCTAACACTGCTTTAGAAAGCTTTACATTGATGTCAGTTTAGCATTACAAGGTTATTTAAATGGACTTTGTGGTTATTTACAAATGCAAATAGCAGCAGCAGCAACAAGCTGCAAAGCTTCTGCTGCAGCCTGGGAGCACTTCCTGCCAGAATATAATAATTCTGCTAAACTAACCATTTGATGCAAAATTGACTGTGATGTTATGTTTACATGAATTGCTATAAGATTTTGAATACTGGAGTTGTTTTAAGACGGCAGAATCTACTTTGGAAGTGGGTCTGTTTGAACTGTATTGACCAGGTAATAGTAGCTAGTTTTCTCTGCTGCATCTATTTGTGCTTGTAAAAAACTGTAAATTTCCATGTAAACAATCATGCAATGATAAAGTGACAGCAGAGTAAAGGTTTATAAAAACCACTATGAAATTTTGTAAAATTTGAGGAGGTTTAAGACAGACGTTAGCTTATCAGTTCTGTCAAACTTAAACTGTATTTCTCCGTAATGAGGTCGTTCAAACAGGCAAGATATAGTTTTCAATGAAAAATATTCACACCTCAAATTGAGTCAACTGTCTCTTTAATTCCAAGCTATTTTTTTCAGTGTCTAGTCTGCTGACTGTGACAAACAGTGTTAAATGTGTTTCATTTTAACTTGAACTGCCTCTGCACTTTCTCCAGTCTCTGAGCCTGACTTGCACCGTGTGGGGCGAACCAACCCCTGAGGTGTCCTGGTTCAAAAATGAGCAGGAAGTTGCCTCCAACGAGCACACCAAAGTAACATTTGACGGTGGCAAGTTTGCCAGTCTCGTCATCAACAAAGTCACTCCCGAAGACTCTGGCAAGTACAGCATCAATGTTCGGAACAAGTACGGTGGTGAGTTTGTGGAGATTACCGTCAGCGTCTACAAGCATGGAGAGCAGATCCCCGAGCCCAAACTGGGACAGGCTAAAACAGCCACACCAGCAGCCACGCCTGCACCATCAAAGTCCCCAGCTCCCCCCGCCAAGACCCCCACCTCCACCCCATCTAAGGCTCCGACCCCAGCGCAGTCCCAGAAGAGCTCAACTCCAGCCTCCACTCCTGGTTCTACCCCGGTTCCTAAGTCCCCAACCCCAACTCCACCTCGCAGTGTCAAATCCCCAACCCCGCCTAGATTCATGAAGTCTCCCACCCCACCCAGAAAGTAAAGGGTGGTGATATGAGAAGAGGAACCTTTTAGTGTTAGCAACAGTGCTCATTAGCATGAGTGTGAATCCATGAGCTGTTTCTTTAACCCTCCTGTGGCCATTGCAAGGTCTTCTTTACCTCTCTTCGTCTCTCTGTCTTTTGAGGGTTTCAGGAGGGTTAAAATTGATTTAGTTGTAGACAACACTCTTGTCCAAATGTCAAAACTGCTGCATACTACTGCTGCTTCTGCTGCTGTGACAGATTTCAGTGAATGGGTTCATAAGCAATCATATGATATCTGATGCTTCGTTGTTTCATTTTTAATTCAAGTAGGGAAAGGACACAGGAGAAAAATGAAAGACCCATCTAGATTAAAGTTTAATGTTTTCAAAGCAGAACCTTCCACTGTGCAGTGTTAGTGGAATGCCTGTATCCATTTTATGATTGTCACAGCATATTTAAGGTTTATTACATGTGGGGTCTTATTTCCAGGAGTTGATTAGTGGTGTGGAAGAAAGGAGGTGCCCTCTTTGGACATTTATCCAGTTTCAGATGTCAGCTCCCATCTTTTATCCTTACAGAAGTTTGACATCCAGTGGTTCTTGTGTTTCTCAAATGTGCTCACTTTGAATTTCACCTCCAACAAAAGAGCTTACATTTGGATCTTATGCATTACTCCGCTCCCAGATTTAGGCAGTTTTAGATGAAAATAATAGAAAACACCAATCATAAAAACCTACAGAAATTTGACCCACGTTGTAATAAACCAGAATTCTACCATAAACTGGACCACTTCAGTGCCAGGAAAGTGCTACCACATCCAACAGACTACTATTAATTTGTTCTCCTATTAGCAGGTTTTTCCTCTTCCATGTGGATCTTGTTGTTTTAATGTCATCACAAAGCCTGACACTGAAGATGGGAATTATCATATTCACTTCCTGCCTTTCTCTCTATACCAAAAAGGTCCATCTGTCTCTGGATTGTTGTTTTTTTCTTCTTCTAGTGCTTTGTTATGGCAATAAACTGTCCTCATCATCCTCCTCTTGGTCTTTGTGTGCTGTCTCCTCCTCATTGTTGTTGTGTATCGATAACACACATCCTTCAACAGCAATGAAGAAGGTCAGAAGTAAAAATGTGCTCCCATGCTGTAGTCTCCAACAGACAGTGTGACAGGCAGGTAGGCAAACAAACCTGCTCCTGAAACTCAGGTGAGCTGAAGTGGGCGGAGCTTGTTACAGTATCTGTCAGTGGAGTTAGCAGTGCAGGTACAACAGGCTTTTAGTCTGCACAGAGTGTTCAAACCGACTGCTTTATTACTACTAGTTTATGTTGGAGAGAGCAGACACTTCCCCAGAAGAAGACACAGAAACGATATTTTGTATTTTTTAAATTATGTTTAAGTCTTGTGATTGTGTAGGAAACAAGGATATCTTTCTCCAATGATCAAGTAAGTGTTTATTTTTTTGTCTAATATTTTTTCAGTAAATAACATTTACTGGTATGTGACTTACTGAAAAAAATCATCACATGCCTTATTTTTTATATAATTTTTTTTTTCTGTCAGTAAGATTAAATATGGTTCTATTACGCTTTAAAACTTGACTTTTGTAAAAATAAAAAATATAAAAATGTTCTCAATTCAACAATTGTGTTCAGCCAATGCAACTAATGTCTTAGTTATTTACAGATGAAAAAATGTTAATAATTCTGGGTTATTGATCTCTTGCTGATTTTGTTACTATCAGAGTAGTTTGAGAACTCTGTAACAGTTTTGTAACATTTCACACTGAAGGTAGAGAAGACGTCTGTGCACACAGACTCAGAGGACATCCAGCATCCATGGAGTCCAGTCAGTCTAGCCTGTCTTCAGTGGAAGTCCCTGAGGCCTACATTGAGCCACACTATAAAGAATCATACCGCCTGGCCATTTTTGCTCTGCTGTGTGGAGGCAGAGAGGCCTACGAGGAGTATGTACGAGCTGAGCAGATCAGCCACCTTCTGTCAGAGCAGGAGATTCTCTTCATCCTGGAAAAAGCGGAGAAACCGGTCATGGAGGATGATTCAGAAGGCATAGACAAGGTGACAAACCCCTCTACCTATTTCCCACTTGAGTCAGACGAGGAGGTGCCTGACCTTGAGCTGGGGTGGCCAGAGGTGGATCTGAGAGGTGTAGAAACCAACATCAGCCTGCTGTATCACCCACCCAGACAAAACACGCCAACCATTAAAGAGGTGGTGAGGAAGCAGATTCTAGCAGCTCGTCAGGTAAGCCCAGAAGTTCTGTCAAAGGGTTTTTTATTTGTTTTTTAAGAAAGCCAGACGAAGACGGCTAATGTCTCAGGTGGAGTCATATGAAAGCAATTTTCTTCTTGTTTTTCAGAGCACAGACAGTTAATTCTGCCCATCGACAAGTTATTAGTATCTGAAATACACAATGAAAGGTGTTGCTTTGCACAGAGAAAAATACACATCACCCCACATATTTGCACACAAAGCTGACCACACCTTTCTGTTTGATGCAGTTACTATGGCAACCCAGTATTTGTTCCAATATTAGAAAATCTGATTAGAGACTGAAATTATCCTTTACATATATTCTTTTACCTTTTCTTTTCTGGTATACAGTTTGAATTATCTTTCATTACCCCATTTTTTAATTCTTTGTAATGTTAAAAATGATGAGGCTGTTGTCTCTGGGTTAATTCATATAACACATTTAAAACAACTGAGGAGGACCGAAGCGCTTTAAAGTCAAACCAGATTACAATACAGCAAAATAAAATATAAACAAGCATTAAAAAAATAAAATAAAATAATATACATAAAAGCATAGCAAAAGTAGATAAGGTCTATTAAAATCTTATACTGTGTAATCAAAAGTCAAATAAAAAAATAAATCTCAAGCAGATATTTAAAAGTCTCTATTGTCGGAGCCATGCTTATATTGAAAGGTAAATCATTTTATTAGTTTAGAACAGCCACTGCTAAAACCTGGTTTGCTCTATATTTTAATCTGGATCTTGGAGCATTTCAGAGAAACTGGCTGGTTGACCAAAGTGCTCTTCCTGGAATGTGAATGTGAACCTTTTAAAACCTTAAACGTTAATAACATTTCAAAATCAACTTGAAAGCAAACTGAATGCCAGTGAGAAGATGCCAAAAATGGTTAAGCATTGTTGTTTCTTTGTACCTGTCAGAAGGATGATGGTACTTTCATCACTTTATGCTTTTGCAGTTTTAGTCACTATACACCCAAGCTTTAGTAAGTAAAACAAGAAGCCTCCTGCCACGGGTCTCTGAATACCTGCCTGAGCCCCACCTCGTATACAACATTGATGAATTATTTTACTGAAGAATAACTATTAATATTTTGTGTAGTTTAAGGGGGGAACAATTTTGGCCCCTGGTTTTAACCATAACCTTAACAGAATAGCTACTGCTGAGTACGGGATGGGGGTATAAAGTGGTAAAAGTACAAAATAATCAGTACCTGAGGACTTCATAATCCTCCTTTATTGTTTCTGAGATTTATCAGTTTAAATACAACTTGTAACTTTCCATTTAAGTTAAACATGAAAGCACTTTAGACTGAAAATAGTAGGTTATTTACTATTTAGTGATTATTAAAACTGAGTAGCATGACTCAAAATGACATGAAACCTGCAGAAGCAAATGACGTTGCGTTGATTGGCACATTTCCACTATCTCACGTTAGAGCCTGTAGGTTCACAAGCAGACATATTTTAGTTTCCACACGTTAGAAAAACACACCTATTTCCTCCTTTGCAGAGTCGCTGGAATAAAATCATTTGCCAGTAAGTTGCTACACTAGATGCCGATGTGTCTGTTGTAGGTTTAGATTTGTCTCTGTAGACATGGCATAGGTTCACAAGATTAGGGTCTGGAAAAGTTCAAGTATCAGTTTTGTGTTAGCAGCATATTCTCTGCAGATAGCTCATGTTTGCTTGGTTCATAAAAAACCTTACAGGAGAAGAAAGGTTGGGGAGGCAACTTCAAAGGCTTTATACGTGTAAAGAGCAAGTAGAACCTATGTTTATCACCCCATGCAGAGGAAAGTAATTATTAAGTCTACATTTGATTAACTACTGGAGCTAATCCAACCAGGCCACAGCTAATTGACCTTAGAAAACACAAGAATGACTGTAACTCAGTCAGAACCACAGATAATGAGCTAAAGTTTGGTGTTCTGGTAGCTCAAAGTAATTCACAATATACTGTATATTCTGAGTGCTATATGTTGTTTTAAGTCTTTGCTTAAAACTTTAGCTTTAACTGCTGGAATCAACCTAGTTTGTCTGTTAGCAAAATATTTCATGAACCACTGGACTGATTTTATTAAAACTTTAAAAAGTAATCATACAATATACTTCTATAACTGGTTAACGTTTGGTACAAGCTGAAAGACATTCAGAGCACATACTCTGACAATGACATCTCCACAGTTCTGATTGGGCAGAAAGTTGTTTTTAAGGTTTGACCAAAATGGCTACAACGTCATTATTTCTCAACAAAAGATAATCTTAATTTAAAACTCTGACATGAAAGGTGGAGGGTGATATGCAATCCTACAAGGAATGCAAGACCTGTAATTTAATGTAGTAATTCACTGTCCACACTGCTCTGCATAGATCTAATTCACCTTGATCTATGGCAGATGTCAAAAGGACTAAATAAAAGTTGCCAAATAGCAACAAAAAGTCCAAATCATCAACATGTAGCTCAGCTAGTCATCTGCAACCAGCTGGGAAAGTAACAAGCCACAAGATATGAGATGCCTTTCAGTAAACAGAGGGTTTCACCCAAACTCAAACATCCTGAGGCACAAATAATTACTGCGGTAGAATCACTACTTTGAATGAAATGTCTGATAATTCATCAGGAAGAAGGGCCCCTTTTATGAACTCATGGGTCTGGGGCAGCAGAAGCCAGAGAGTGACAAACAGGAAGAGAAGGTTTTGTGGAAGACCCTGGGAATAGACTCGGCCTTCTGTTATCAGTAGACCAAGGAAGCAGCTGATTTAAAGGAAACCTACCAGCTATTAGGAAAGACCTTTCTGAAGGGCAGCATGGAGGCCCAGGTCAAAGGTCAAAAACAGCAGACAAGGCTCAAGATACAGGATATGAAAAAACAACTTTCCCCTGAGAGTGTTCAGCACATGAAGGCAGGGATTAAAACGATAGCTGGGTGTAGACACAACCTTTAGCTGGAATAGTTTACAAGAACATCTGCACCAAGGATGGGTTCGAAGTCCCAAAGTCTCAGAGAACAGAGTGACAGTCCTGTGGGACAGTAATTAGTTAGCGGTCATAAACTGCTAACTAATTACCCGGTTTGTTGATATGGAGTAGAAGATGGCAGCTGGGGAATAGATGGCAGTTACGATACATAAAAAAACTGTCCTGAAATCCATAGTAAATAATTGATAACACCCTTGAATTTATCAATTTATCTGGGACCTCTGTACAGAAGAATGCCACATCACATAAGCTCATGCAGAACTGCCTATACTGTCATTTACTCCTACAGTTTTACATAAAGAAAATATTCAAACGTGTTTCCAGCAGCTGCTAAAACTGGGAAGAAATGTTAAAGCAGGACATACTGACAGCAAATGATCAGCTGCACTTTTTAAGAAAACAAAACAACAGAAGTTTTATCACAGTATGGTTTCTAAACATCTAAATGTCTAAACATCAGATTCTGCTCAGCTGTGCAGCAACGCAAAGCAGAGAAACTACTGAAAAACTCTTAAGAGCTTCATGTCAGGTCCAACCATTCTGACAACTACCAGCTCACTGTCTCCAAAGATGAAAGCACTGAAGTTACAGCCTGTTTTTTGTTTTTAAGGTCAGTTGGCTGTAGCAGCCATCTTGAATTGTGTTGACTCCAAAATTTCATCTGTTGTAGAGGTACATCCAGTAATTACTTTCTGAGAGCTTCAATAAAATTTGTTCAGTGGTTCATGAAGTATTTTAGTAACACACACATGCACATGCACATACACACACGAGCAAAAACAATTCTCTGCCTTCGTCTTTTAGCAGCAGGTGATAATGAATTACAAAACAGTGTGTGTGTGTGTTTAGTGGACTTTGCCTGCTCAGACAGTCACCAAATAATAATGACTTGTGAAAATGCTAAATGCTTGAACCCTGTACCAGTGCATTAGTTTCAGTTGTTACTGAAACTGGTAAAACTGGATTTGACTGTCATCAGGACACATTCCATACACCAGTTCTGCTTTTAGGTGTCTCTCTCTCTCTCTCTCTCTCTCTTCAACAGAACCTCTCCTATAATTCAGAGACTTTAATAGGTAATAAATCTCACAAGTTATGTTGTGAAGATTAGATCAAATCCAGAATTCAAAAACCAAACAATGAATATATTTTTAAAAGTCAGTTTTCAAAATGTAAAGGGATCATTAGATTCCAAATGTTTCCATTTTTAGGTACAAATCCATATTTAGTCTTTTATTTATTGTTTAATTGGTTTTTAACAATGGCTATTCTCCCCTATATTTGTATTCTGTAGCCTTACAACCTTGAATTTAAATGGATTTTCATTTTGACTATATGTAATGGATTTGCATATAATGTTTAAAATTAATGAAGTAAATAGAGAGAAAAACATTTTAAACTATTTTAAAAAATATAAAACTGAAAAGTGGTGTGTGCAGTTGATTTTACCCGCTGTGTCTTTAAAGCCCCAACCATTACTTTTAGAAGCCAAATAATGAGTTAAATAAGATCCCCCTGTGGGCAATCTAAGACTTAAATAATCTCAGTGTATAAACATCTGTGTATAAACATCTGCTGTAACAGCAGAATCAACACCATTTCAACACCTCTAAGCTGTAAGAACTACCACCAAGCAAAATACATCATGAAAACCAAGGAACTCTCCATACAAGTAAGTGACAAAGTTGTGGAGAAGAACAAATCAGGCCAAAGGTGACCCTGGCAGAGCTGCAGCTTTTCTGCAGTGATGGGAGGAGTGAGACTGAAGTCCAACTTCCAGCAGGACAATGAGCCTAAACACTCCACTGGTTTAAGGAGAACCATGTAAAGTTCCTGGACTGGTCCAGTCAAAACTCAGACCTCAGTCCAACTGAGAATCTCTGGTTTGATTTAAAGATTGTTGGACACTAGCAGCACTCATTCAGCCTAAAGAAGCTGCACCAGTGTGGACCTGAAGAATGGACAAAATGTCCAGGTTAGGTGGACCAAGATCATGGAGACGGACCTAAAGAGACTTGATGCAGGAGGTGGTGAAACAAACTGTTGACTTTTTGGGGCTGTCTACATATGCACATACAATTTTTCAGTTTTATATTTTTTAGAATCATTTAAAACAAGTTGTTTATTTTCCCCCCAATTCCACTTGATTATTCTGAAGTATTTTTGTGGAATCAATACTTCTGAACAAATTAAAGATCTATTTAAACTCCAGGTTGGAAGGCAACAAAAACAAAGAAAAATGTAAAAGAAAAAAATGGGGGGTAAATTCTGTTGTTTTAATTTCCACAAGAGACTGGAGCAATATGACACAAGATATAGTTCAGCTTGGTTGAAAATATGGAATGTGTCTGGACAGAAAAATTCTTCATACACTTTTACAATTTTTTGTTTGTTTGCTTTGATAATCATCTGTATTACACAATCTACCCTTGTCATAGCTCCGATTTTCTCCCTCATATTTGGAATGAAATGAATATTATCTTGCTCTGTGGATTCATGTTCACATAAGTAATATCTGTCTCTAGGTTATTGCCATAGCAATGGATGTCTTCACTGATGTGGACATTTTTAAGGGGATCATCAGTGCGGTGCAAAGGGGAGTGGCTGTCTACATCTTGCTGGATGAGTCCCGGTTCAGCAGCTTCCTCCACATGGCTCACAGTCTGGGTATTAACGTGCAGGACACAAAGGTGAGACAGATCATAGAAGCAGGTTTGTGGTGGCACTACATTTTTGGATTGTTTGAGGATAAACCTAAGAATAATGTGTTGAGAGCCAATATATTTATTTAGAAATTATATGTAAAACAAAACCCAATAAACTAATATTTTGCCGTTATTACAGGAAACTAAAAAAATTCATTAAATCAGCACAACATCCCCATCCAAATGAAATGCTTAAGCAAGCAGTTTGGGTACCAAACTTCCATCTTTCCAACAACAAAAACTGTTCCTGTACCTATTCCCTATATAATAAAATATTTTTTTGTTAAGCTGAATTTGCATCTGCAATTCCCATTACGTTCCCGTTTTCACTGTAGTCTTTTCTGTTACAGAGGCCTTTCCTTGTTTGTGTACACAGCAGACACTTGGTACAGGGTTGTAACCTCATCATTTTCTTTGGTAGCAGTAGGGAATTTCAGTGAATTATTGTTTTAATTGATAATTCAGCAAGTGTAACTTTTTTATCTATTGAGATCATGAAGCTTCTGGTTAGGGAAGAAAAGCAGGGATTTTAGATTTCACATTCAAAGATCTAACTTATCACACACCCATGCAGACTATATCCAACTTGCAGAAGATTCTGACCTGATTATAATAAGCTCCTGACGTTTAAAAGAAAAGAAAAGAAAACATTTGTGCATTTTTCTCCTCTGTCTCACAGAAAATTGTGCCTGTGGCATGACCTTTCTTCTGTTGGCAGCAGCATTTAATGGATTAAGGCTAACATTTCCTCCACACCCTCATAGAAATATTTAAGCTTTTTTATTTAACACTTCTTCCCTGCTGCATTCCTGCTTGTTGTTATCATTGCGAGACAACTCCAGCAGGCCTGGAACTGTCAGTGTCTGGATTTTCCTGTCAAACAACATTGACCTGATGTTTTCGTGGTACAAACAACAAGTCGTCACAGAGAACACACTGACTGCTTTGTGATCTTTGGGAAAGGTGACAGACAGCAGCCATATCGAAACACCAACCTCATAAAAACCCAGACACGTTCAATCGTGCAGAGTATCTCAATGTTTGTTTACACTCTCCTGCTTGTGTGACTAGTAGGAATGAAAATTCAGAAAAGACTAGAAAAATGTGTGGTGTACATACTTTATATGTGTTGCAACATAGAAATCAAGCGCACCTATTATCGGAACTATCAGACTACAGCAGATGTTTCAGGGTGATTATTTTTTAATCTGCTCAGCTGAATGTCTAGATATTGGAATGACGAGGTGTTTTCAGAGCTCAGGACTTGTCTTAATAAAAGAGATGTGTCACAGTTTCTCTGCTCCTGCCATGCCTCCTGGCACAGCTTCTCTGTTCCTGCCACGCCTCTTGGTTCAATGCTACAGCAATCAGCCTGATCATGTTCACCTGTTCCTGGCCCTACTTAAGCTCACTCTCCACTTCCCTCAGTGCCAGATTATTGAGCGGTTTGCCAAGTAGATGTCCAGCGTTTTCTCACAGCCCATGCCTGATTCCTCGATCCTGAACTCTTGCCTGACCCTCGACTCATGACCTTTGCCTGCTCCTTGCCTGAGACCGCTTCTGACTCTGACCCCTGGCTCTTGACCTCGTTTCTGCTCACCGGATTGATTTGGATTGGGCTTCTGCTTTCTGATCTCCCGGCTTTGACCCTTCGCCTGTCTCTGGACTCTCCCGTTTGCTTGCTCCCTGCTCCGAAAGACCTCCCCTTTCTCTGCCCACTGTCTCTGTTGGTCTTACCTGCCCAGAGGTCTCTCCTGCTGCACGAAGAGCGTGCCGTTCTGGGAGCTAGCGTCTCTCTTAGCCACTCAGTGACAATAAAAACTTTAAAACTTCGTTGGTGTTTGTCTGCTCTGAATCCAAACACACTGAGCCTTGTCAAGATGAGGTTCTACTTTAATTTTAAAAACTAAAAACAATAGTAAAGGCCTAACATTAATTGAAGGACTGCATTTTGAGTTTTCATCTAAAATCAAGTTATAAGGGAGGAGAGGGTGATTTACAGCCATTTTCTGGCCAAACCTTGTAAATGACCATATACATGATCTCATGCAATTTTGTGAGATGTGTTAGTGCTCAAGGTATATGTTGGGGATGTTGGGGATCTCAGGTTCTAACACACTAAATCTTAGCCTAATATCTGGAAAAACTGACAGAGTAGCAGACAGTTTTGTATTGCGTTGACTTCAAATGTTAATGAGTTGAAGATGTGAATCAATTGATTACTTTTTGAAATTTCAATAAAATTCAACCAGTGGTTCACACCAATTTTTAAGTCAATATCTCGAAAACTAGCTGAGATATAGTCAACTTTGTGATTAATACTGTTGTGTAACTGTGGTGGCCATCTTGAATTGGGTTGACTCCAAACATTAATCAGCTGTCTGTCCAGGGAATCCTTTTTGAGAGTTTAACTAAAATCATTCCTCTGGTTTATTAGCTATTTTGCTAACAGTACAAACATACACACACGTAGAAAATAAACACTGTCACCACCTTCGGCAGCAGGTGATAATAAATGTGCAGAAAACCCGTTCAATCTGGGGCATTGTTTCATTTAAAAGCCAACCTTTGAAAATTATCGATTTTTTTATTTTCAAAATGTTAACCTAATTAATATGAGTTGGTATGAATTGGTTACATCAGCCTGTCATTTGTCTCACTTTTGTCAGCGTTTGGATATAGTGGAGCCAGTTTGAACAAAGTGTGTTTGAGAAGTGTTCAGTCTAACCATGATTTGGTGTTGAGAACATTTGTTTTGTTTATGGTAACGTTCTGTTAACATGTTTTCCACCATTACAAAGCAACTTAGCAAAGTTCTCTAAAGAATTTGATACATGGTCATTTTTAGACCAAGTGAGCAATGACTGTTTTTCATGGCAAGTTTTTCATTGCTAGAGCTCTGAGTTTTATTTCAAGCTTCTCTCTCTGAAGATCAGTGCTGATTAGTAAAACATCTGTTATGTTATGATTGAGTTGAAAAACTTTTTTCTGGCTTCCAAGGCCTTAATATCTAAAATGCCGTTAAAAGGGGCAATGATTGGCATTGGGTCATTAGGCGACACAACAATATAAAGCTGTGTGCATCAGAATAGCTGTGATAAATAATGTTGTGTCTCCTGATGACGTTTCCAAATGGCAGCATGTATAAGTTAAAAAGTGTAAAATTGATCTGTGCAGAACTCCATATTTAGGTGTATAATGTTTAGATGATGAATTATCTGTATTTACAATGAATTTCATTTCTGCCAGACATGAGTTAAACTGGAACAGTTCCAGAGATGATAAATGTTCTTATTCTGTCTATAAGAATGGTGTGGTTGACTGTGTTGAATGCTGCACTTGAGTATATAACCAGGAACTAAAGGTTTGTTTAAGTCCATGTTGTGTCTGAGATCATTTAAAACCTTAATCAATGCTCTCTTTGTGCTACGACTAGATCTAAAACCAGACTGGTATTTTTTGTAAATGTTATTAGTATTTTAAAAAATCATTTAATTGAAAAAAAAAACAAGCTTCTCTAAAACTTGACTTAAAAATGGCAGGTACTAAGCTATTAAGCTTTGGGGCATCTAGGCTACTTTTCTTCAAGTGGGATTTAATGATGGGAGTCCTTAAACCCCTTTGAAAGACATCCTTCTAAAGATAACAATAATGAGTGTAAAAATACCTGAAGGAGTTTTAAAGATGGACGTAGGTATAGGATCTAAAAGGCAGGTTGTCTGTTAACTGGGAAACTCTACCAGGCATTTCACCATCAATCAGGACAAAATTCTCTAGCGATTCCTCATTAACAAACAGCAGGTTCTGAGTGGTAATACTTGCATGGTGAGTCTGAGAAAGATTTTATTTGATTCTTTTCAGGCAACATGCTTGTTGTGGAACCAACCTGGTTTGGTTTTGATTTGATTTTGGTTTTGATTTTTAGTTGTGTATATTAGAGTGAGTGGTAGAGACAGTGGGTTCAACAAATAGACAGGTTTAGCCTTAATTGAGTTTGTTTGTTTCTTCTTCAGAACCTTTGTGTTCGAACAGTCCGGGGGCAGCACTATCAGTGTCGGTCAGGGATGAAATTTCATGGAGGTTTGGAACAGAGGTTTATTCTGGTTGACTCCCAGACTGTCCTGTATGGAACCTACAGGTGAGTGACTCCATCTTCACCCACTTAGATACCATTACTGATTGTTAAAGATGTACAGTAGTCAAACTGTACATCTTTATAGCTTAGGGCTGAATGCTGGATAAATGGTAAATGGCTTGCACTTATATAGCGCTTTATCTAGTCCAAGGACCCCAAAGCTAACCACAGCTGCCCTGGGTTAAAGTACACAAACAACTGAATAACAAACATGTATTATTAATATCTAAAATCTATTAAAAATTTATATCTGTATTTACTACTGATGACTGTATGTTTTGTGCTTTTCAAGCTACACGTGGTCGTTTGAGAAGATCAACCTGAGTATGGTCCTGGTGGTCACAGGTCTGCTGGTCTCTTCTTATGACGACGAGTTCAGAAGACTGTATGCACGTTCAGTTGTTCCTGTAGTCTTTTCCAAGACTGCCATCAGTGGGAAACAGGAAAATACTGCACTTACACTGATAAACCTGGATAATTCTTCGAGGCTGAAGGATCTGTACACCAGACATTATTCTCTCAATCACCTTCACCTGAAATCCAGAGAGATGCATAGCCCAGGAGTGGCTCAGAATGATGAAGCTACAATGACCCGGGGCTTGAGTGTGCAGGAGAAGCTGCATCGATCTCACTTTAATGACACAGAGAACTTAGTTAGAGGCCACAGCTATGACGAAGACCTGCAGAAGTTAAAATCTTTGACTCGAATGAAGATGGGAACCAAGGACCTTGGGGTTTTTGCTGTTTCTAGGAGGATGAGCTCCAGATTGAGGGATAGCAGCAGGCAAACTGACAGGCTGACTCAGCAGCATCTCAGGCACAAGACACGCTACGGTGCAGATCACAATCTGATACCGTTCAACTCTGAAACATCCCTTCACAAATGGAAGATTGAATTGTACATGAATGAGGACGACGTGCCTCCAGATGCATTAAGTGATGCATCTAGAGGCACGTCAGAAAAATCTTCACAAAGCAGACACAGAGACCTAAGTGAATATCAGACACAACTGGTTCGCAGAAGGTCGAAGGAAATTAGGTCTAAAATTGAAGAAATGAGGCAAAACAGGCTCAGTCTGCAGGAGTCTGTCAATCTCAGACAAAGCCGAGAGTCCTTGAGGTCTGTGCGCTCAGACAAGACAAAACGTATGTCTTCAATGACAGGTCTTGAAATGAAGAAGACAGTGACAGGGTTTGATCTAAATATGCAAAACAGAAACAACCTGGAAATCAGTAAGCCCAAGAAAGCAGAGGGTGAGACGGGGCAAGTTTTCACTGATGGCCAACGCTCTTTCTCTCACTACAATATCCAAACTGTTGCAGATAAAGAAACAATGCAAGAGCAGGGTCTTTGTAGGACCAAATCAGATGCTGATTTAGACATGAAACGCCTCGATTCAACACTCAAGTTCTCTCATTTACACTCCAGTGGTATTCAGCATTCAAGGATGATGGAGTCTTTGATTGAGATCCCAGAAGATAAAGAAGAATCAAACAGTCATGTAAATAATTTTGACTCAGTACATTCAGTGCTTTCAGCAAAGGAGAAAAAACAGAAGTCACTACAAAGAAGGCTCTCATTGAGATCCCAGAATACCTCAGAACCAAACCAAGCACTCAGGACAGACCATTCACAGGAATCTACTGTAAAGCAAGCAGCAAAAAAAGGCCAAATACCAGGAATCTCCAGGTCACAGAACTCTCTAAATGGGCCTTCAGAGACGGATCAGCACAAGTCTCCATTTTCAAGACTGTCTCCTCAGCGTTTAAGCAAAAGAAAGACCACTTCTTCAGCAGATCAGGACCAAGGCTCGAGGTACACTCTGAGTGATGAAGGCACATCGATCTCTCAAACCAAGAAAGAACGACCCATCCATCGATATGAGCTCAAACTTAAAAAGGATCTGTTGCGTGTTGAGAAGTTAGAGAGGGTGCCAAGTACCTTAGACAAACAAAGAAGTTCCTCATTCAGCAGACAGGACAGTGGTAATCCAATGTTTCAGACACAAGCAGCTACTGACAACAAACTGGGACGATTCATGCAACGAGTAGGAAATTTGATCAACAAAAACAAGTAGGATGAAAAGTCAAAGTTCATGTTTAGCCCTTGAAGTGCCTAGACTCCCACACACAGATTTCATGTTTACATCACTGCAGTGCGGTACAGTAAGTTTCTTTGTTGATTGATCTGGTAATGTTGCTGTAAAGAAGATATTTATTACTGATGCCAATACACAAGTTGTAATAGGAGTGTGTCTGTCTTATAAGCCATGGTGAGGGGGGAAAGCCTTTTTCCTGTTTTATAATGTATACATTTTTATGTTGTTGATTTGTAGACAACTTGTACTTATCTTTTAAGTATTCTCAAAAGTTTTTTTTCTCTCTCAAAGCAGATATAAGTGTTTAAATGATAATCCTGTGACAACATGGAGCACATTGTACAGCTGCACTACTTAAAGTTAAAATGTAGCTTCAGCTGCTGGATTCAGTGCAGTGTATTGGTTTTTCCAACTAAGAGTTCACAAAAAGAACTGTGATTTTCTAACATTTAGACCTTTGTCTCTAAGTGTACTGTTTACACCAGTCTGTTTAAAGGAATATTCAAGCCATTTAAAGCTGGGGTTCTGTGGAAAAGTTTTGACCTATTAATATCTTACATGTTGTAGATGGCTTCTTAATTGACCCCAGCTTGCAGTCTGACAAGACTGATGAGCTTACTGCTAGTCTGAACCAAATTCAAAATGAATCGCTGTTGCCTTGCAACAGCTCTAATTTCTAATTTCCCATTGTGATTCATACAAATATTTCATACACTTTTAAGCCATCACTAGTTTTGCAATGCACAATTATTTACAGATAATACTTCAGGTATTTCTAAGCACTTATAGCAGCAGCAGTAGTACTTCCGCTGCAGCCTGCGGTCAGTTCGGGTCATTGACACAGAGACGTATTGCTGAAGTTGCAACTAAATTAGGATGAGCCCCCCTTGTAGGCTGGCTGCAGTACAAGTTTAAGTCCATATAAACAAATGGGACTAAGAAATAAAAATACGTCTTACATTGTTGTTGTATTTTCAAAGATTATTTTTTCTTATATTTTTCAATGTAATTAGTTGGGGTTTTTTTCTTCAAATATTTCTGCTAAAATAACAGTGTAAAATTCTTGATGATGTAAAGATTTAAATAATAGCCTTCATATGAACCAAAATTTTGAAGATTTTGAGTTGTTTTGAAGGCAGCAGCGTTCTGCTTTGGAAATGTATCAACTCTGAGTAGAACATTATTAGCTCATCAATACAGTCCAAACTGAGGCCATTCAAGAGTTGTCTTTTTTCTCAGGCTGAACTTCTAACAGAATCCTGTGGAAGCAACATTAGCAGAAACAGACATATTTTCCATGAGTCATGAGGGTAAAGGTTGTGGGACCTTGATGCAGGACAACAAGACTAAAATACATAAACAAGAACAAGGATTCTGCATCTGAGATTATACCCACTGACAGATGAACTCAGCATCTTCCTCAGTCTCTGACATCAAAGCCAGATTTCTGTGACCTAATATTTTGTATTGACATTTTTTTCATCCTATTTCAAGTTATTTTCTGTCACGTTTTTAAAAACTGAGGAATATTCACATTTTAATTAGCAAAACAGCAGTTTAGATTAAAAAATCAATCCCAGATTTTTTTAAAGTCTTTTTGTTTTGCTTCTTTTCTTCTTAATCAGAAGTTTCAGCACTTTAGACATATTCTATATGTTCAACTTTATATTTAGACTAAGGGTATACTGTTCATGCTGTGCAGGTGCATTTTGCAAACCGTCAAAATGTATTTGTAGGACTTTTCACCAATGTCTTCAACATTTTATGTTTGGAAATAGTATAAACTAAAAAGTCAAAGTGCCAATTTCTCAAAATGGTCCTTAAAGCAAATGTGACTATAAAATTGTAGCCAAAGTAGCGACCTCAAGAAGTCATCATTCTAATGACACAAGAGCATATAAAACATTAATGCAAAATGAGCTCAAGTTAAGCATAATTTGTCTTCCCATGCACAACAATACCTCTCATTTTCATTCAGCTGGTTGATAAGTGCTAATACAGTGTTTTATTCACACCTGTGAGAGCAACGATAGAATTGATACTCATGCTGAAAGTAAAAACTTTTGAACACAACAATAAAATGCCATGCAACTTAGCAATTTGAAGAATACTTGTTTATTTTGAAATAACTTTTATAATAAGAATATATCAGTTTTTATTAAATAAAAGCTTATAATAAAGCATCTGTTGGTCATGTTTATTTGTCAAAAAAAGAAAGTCTATTTCTTCTATAAAATGATGAAACTCAAAGAAAAAAAGCTTCAAATGAAGTACTCAAGGCACTTGTTTCTTTCATCATCCAGTTCCTGGGTCTCAATCTCAAACTTCTTCATGGCAATAAAATACTGAACAAAGGGGTCTCCGAGGGCACAGCACATGACAAGATCCTCGCCCAACGCCTCCAGAGCATCATCGAGCTTCACAGGAATGGCGATCTCACTCTGTTGGCTGGGGGATTTGTTCAGAAGGCTCTCGATGTTCAGGTTTCTCCTGATTCCATCCAGTCCTGCAGCCACAGTGGCAGCCAGTACGATGTAAGGGTTTGCCATGGCTGAGCCAAGCTTGTTGTCAATGTGTGTCTCCCTCCCACCATGACACTTGATGTTAAAAGAACTGCTGTTATCATTGCTGCCGCAGGTGGCGTACAGCATCCGCTTTGGGTCTTTGATGGTCTTGGCGATGTGGCTCCGGCAGCCAAGGCCAGGTGACATGAGGCAGCTCAGGGCAGCAGAGTGGGTGAGGAGACCAGCCAGCCACTTCCTCCCAATCTCAGACAGCTCACCTGCCTTCTCGCCACAGTGAAAGAGGCTGCGTCGCCCATTAGCATCCCACAGGCTATGAGAGAGCACGCCAGCGTTGTAAAGACCATCATCAGTGAAAAAGCTGGCGATGTAGCTGTGTTTTCGGGCCATTTCTTTAATGCCAGTGCGAAAGGTAAAAGCGCTATCGGCAGCCGCAATCCCAAACTCCGGCCTCAGGTTGATCTCCATCTGGCCAGGGCCGCTTGCAGAGGCAATGCTGTCGATATCTGCACCCATACAGTACATGCTGTCCACCAGTTGCTGGAAGAAAGGCAGGTCATGGTTACTGAGAAGCGTGGTGGCAGGGAACAGGAGTGTTTTAGGTCCGATTCGGTCGGGGGCTCCCAGGACACAGCATTCGTAGGTGAAGGATGAGTGCAGGGAAAATCCCAGGCTTTGGAGCTGCCCGAGGAGCTGCTTGGCAATGAGACGAGGTGAAGTGCGGAGGGGGCTTCCTGTTACAGTGCATGGATCACAGATGACCCGCGCTGTCTGCTCTGCCCAGGGTAGGACCCTGAAGGTTGAAAGGTCAGGGATCAGAAGAACATCAGTGCTGAAGTTTGCAGTGTTGGCATGGTCCACTTCGTTGCTCTTGGGACTCAGGGTCAGCTCCAAGTAGCTTCTTGGCATGGGTACCCCATATATTGCTTTCTCCTGTGAATGCAATATTTCAAATAAATACAGATAACCATTTTAGAAATGGAAACCACTTTTCTGTCACTGTAAAAGGTATGATTAAAGACTGAGAAAATAATTACTTTAGTTTGTCTTTATAAAAGTACTAACTAGTTTAACTAGTAAACAATTTAATTTGGTTTTGTCTCTGAGATTATTCATATGTAAAATGTATGAAGAGACAGACAGAATTAATTACCTGGAAGAAGCGGACAGGCACTGTCTTGGACCGTGACACTCCATGGAGATCAGTTGCCTCAAAGCGTACAAAATTGATGTTTTCTCGAGCGATCTGTTGCTTGATCTGCTCCATGGCAGTGATGAACTTCAGGTTCCCGGAATACTCTGCCGTCTTGTTTCCGTTATCTGTGGGAAACAGTTTAAAATATCTGTAAAACAACTGACAGCCTTTATCTTCAAATACCAAAATCCCATCTTAGATAATAAAAAAAATTGTAGTTCTAAATTGTTTTTAAGTGTAGAAAAATAATCAAATGGGTTTCTTTTAGAATGAAAAACATGCAGATTTGTCTGCTGGGTATCATACCAATATTTACTGGTAATCAAAACTAATAAACAATTAGAGGGCTTAAAATGTAGCAAAAAATCTGAAATATTGAAAACAATAATGTACTGTTTTTTTTCATTTAAGATACACATAAGGAAATGATTATCCTCTGATGCCTAAAACCAAGTAGTCAAAAAGTATCTGAATGTGACACATTACAGCCAACATCTTTTACAGCTTCAAAAACAGTTATGCTAATTTGTAAATGTATTCTTTCTGCTAATGAATATTTCTGCCTTTACATCAAGAATAAAGCTGAATTCTAACTGACCTGAGTGAGAATCTGCAGTCTCTCCCCAGGAGCTGCTGTTTGAATGTCCGTACGTCCTGACTCTGGGCTGTCTATTTGTTTTGGTGGTGGACCTGAACAAGCTGGATGAATCCATGGTGGGAGGCAGCTGAATAGATGTGCTATCTCTGGAGCTGGCCCCCCTTCTGGAAGCATCAAACTGAGGTTTGAAGGTACTGAAAGTCCTATGAGGGTTTTCATTTTCCTCCTGCCCATCAGGTCCTCTGCCACTGCTGCTGCTCCCATGGAGGTATGTATAGGGACCTCCTGGTTTTCCCTCTTCTCTGTCTGAGATATTGAGCAAAGAGCTGTCCTTCAGGATGGTCTTCAGCTCCTCTATGGTCTGGCGGTGAACACCCATCTCACCAACGAGTGCCCTGGTCTGAGATGATGTTTCTCTCCTCCAGTTCTCCCTACCAGCATGTTCATCCACCCTGGGATCATCAGCCTGCTCTGGAGACCTTTGAGGCAGAGGAACAACGGAGATAATTGCAGGAGCCTCTGAAGTTGTCAGGGTGCTGATGGGGGAATGAACGATTGATGGACCTCCTGCACTGCTGCTCAGGTCTGTTGGGGGCATATATTTCCCAGTTACCCTAACGCCCTTCTTGTTGCCCAGGCTCATTACTGGGCCATCTGTTTGGTCTTTGCTTGTACGCTGGAAAACACACATCAGGTTTGGTAAAAGATGGTCTAATGTGTATGAAGAACTTTGCTCAAAAATTCAAAAAGAACCTATTTTGCAAAAAGAAAAACTTCATCGGTTTAATTTAGTACCACAAAAGTATGCACACAGTAAATGTAATCAAAAGAACTGTAACACCTCACAGTATCTCACTGATATACAAATCCAATATAAATAAAAGTTATTACCTTAAAATCTTCAGAGTCATTCATTTTTATCTTTGTGCTCATTAACAGAGGTTTGGAATTGGATAGCCCCCATTTAAAGGCAGAACCTGACTCACACAATAATTTTATAGACAATTGGTACAATGATGATGGATTAGAAAATTCTATCTGACCCCAACACTGACTGGAGTTCAGCTGGAAACTGGCACCCGCCGGCCGCTGGTAGAGACTGAACTGTTGATGCTTTGATCTCATTGGCTGTAGGCGAGGACAATTCAGTGTTGTTTTGGTGTCGTTGCAGAGTGAAACTGCAGAGCTCAGCAGATCTGCTTAGACTTCCAGAAAGAAACGGGATTATTTCTGAAAGTATTTACCGCAAAAATATTCAATTTTGAAGACTAGAAGTTTCAACATAGATCAGTTTTCTTCATTAAAACCCCAGTAGTATTTTTGTACTAATCTAAACTGACAAAATTCAGACCTTTTGATGTAATTATAAGAAGTGTAAAGAGAAACAAAATGAAAAGAAATAAATTGATATCAGTGCCTTATGAGGGTCACCATGGTAACCACACACATCTTTCTGTCACTCCCTGGCAGCACTATTAAAGGGATAGTCCAGTCAAAGTTGAAGTGATGTTTGTCTAATAGTTATCAGTAGTTAGTACCTTATCAGATGTGACATTAGTCATAGTGCACAGAGTGTGGAGGAAGAGACCTTCCAGGCTAATGGCTAACCAAACAAAAGCTTTTATATTGTAATTGTTCAGGCTTTTAAAACAAGTCTTTCTCAAAAATAACGTGGAAATTGATACATGAGCTAATACTAAAACTCTACACTTTTGCATGACACCATTTGTTTTGTTTGTTGCCATTTTTCAGTTGAATAACGTCTGTGTTACTACACTAAGATATGTGTGGAACACAGACTGTTATATGCCGATGGTGCTGAATACATTCAGTCTCAGCACCAGCAACATAAATACAGTCTATCTATACTCAGAGTACACAAACATTCACACACTAACACAGATGTTGTTCAGTTGAGAAAACAGCAACAAACTAAACAAACTGTGTCATGTAAAAGTGTAGAGGTTTAATATTAGCTAATATAGCAGTTTTCCACACCATTATGTCACTTGTCAGAAAGACTTGTTTTACAAGCCTGAAAAAAGATTTTCAAAAAAATGGCACTTGTTTGGTTAGCCATAAGCAGGGGCGTCACTAGGTTTTAAGGACAAGGGGGGCTTAGCCCCCAGGAGATGCACAGGATGTGAGCAAACGAAGTGGGCGAGAACAAAATTTCTCAAACAGCTAACAAAACCTGACTTGCTTTTCCACATTTTTGGACACATTTAACAGATACCTTACTGTGTAAACGTTTTAACAACCAATTATATTTTTATTCAGAACATCAACAAACAGGAAATATGTTTACAGTTTTAACAAGAAAAATCAACATTTTTTATTTTTTTTATTTTGTGAATTGAATATTACTATACTGTATTAAATGCCAGCTAATGCACACTATAATGTTTGGTGCTGGTGTATACCCAGTTATGAAGTCTAACTGTGACTTTATATGTTATATAAAATCTCTCAGTTATTCCACAGCACTGATTTAGATTAACTGACACAAGAATGCTTCTGTAGAAAACGGTTATTACTGCTATAA